>NC_142009.1:179695964-179888464 GCF_049901735.1 Notechis scutatus
AAAGTATAGTCATCCAGTTTGAAGGGCTTCGGCGACAGAAAGGAATCCGCGATCGTGCGCGGTTTCTGCCTGGGCTCGCCGCTGGAGCGTTCTGAGCTGGCTGGTTTCAGGGCTAAGCCACCCTGTAGAGGTGGTGAAGAGGGGGGAGACCGCCAGCAGGGTTGAGGAGAGCCATATCTCTCCTCCTCAGCTGGCCATTACTCCCTTTCCCGAAGGCGGTAGGAGCGGTGGTCAGAAATGGCCACCTCAAAGAAGAACTCAACCGGAAAAGAACGTACAGGAGGAAGATAAGAAGTGAAAGTTTTGGCTGACCTGGTTAAGTTGAAAAAGTAACAACTAAGGTACCCTGGAATTTAAATTTTATAAAAAATAACATCGCTCCCAAAGAAGAGTTGGAAGCAGCGAAAGAAAGTGAAAAGGGAAAGGTTTGTTTGTTTTTTTCTTCTCTCTCCTTCCTTATATTGACAACTAAGAGATCTAAATAAGAAATCGGAAAAATCCACTTTGGCATCAATAGGCAATTAAGCTGAAAATATAACTAAATGCCAAAGGGACAATAAAGATTTCTGGACATTAAATTTTTTTTCTTCTATAAGCAGGAAGGGAGAGAAAAAGAATAAGGGCAGGATCTGGAAGAGGGAGGAGACTGCCTGGACTTTAAAAGAATCTAAAGTGAAACTTCAATAAGACTTCTAAAAGATACATTTTAACTGAAACTTTGCAACTAAATAGTAACCGCAGAAAGAGAAAGTGAAAAAAAAAGAGAAAGAGCAAAAAGAAACAGCTTGCATGTATTTGGATTACTTGGTGACTTTTGGATTTTTGGTTATTATATTTGAATGACTAAAATCAATCGGGTGGTTGTTTAAAAATTTATACAATGGCATCACTTCGGGATGAATTGAAAATGGAACTTAAAAAGTACAAAGAAGATGCACAAGAAGGGAAGGGTTCTTTTGGCTTCGTTTTGAATTGAAAATGGAACTTAAAAAGTACAAAGAAGATGCACAAGAAGGAAAGGGTTCTTTTGGCTTCGTTTTTCAATTCTTAGAAATGGAGATCTGGAACTATGAGAAACAACAAGAAAAGACTGCAAAACAAGAAGATTGGGATAAAGAAGAAGCCATCTTTAATGAACAAGTAACTCTATGTGGGGAAGAAAAAGGAAAGGGGGGGGGAAGAGAATGGAGAATTTAAGACTTAAAAAAACAACCAAAGAAAAGAAAAATAATTTGAAAAATAAGTATAATACTGGAAAGCAACAGAAAAGGGGAATACAGAAGAGGGAAATAGAGGTAGAGAGACAAAGGGGTAAAAAGGGGAGAGAGAAGAAGAGAGGGAAGAAGGAAAGGAAAAGAAGTTACAAAGGTCCGGAGCAAGATATAAAGAAACAGGACCTATTTAGAGATAATGGGTGAAAATCTAATTGAAAAAGGGATTCTGTAAAGGTACATAAGATTGTATTGTTATATTTGTAATAGAAATAACTTTAGAAAATTGGAAACAACATATGATTAGAATGAGGGATAAAATAGTGTAATTTAGTGAAATGTTTGTGAATAAAATAAATGAAATAAAATTAGAAAATTGAATTAGGAAGGAACGGGAACATTTTAATTAGTCAATGTTTTATAATATAAGTGAAGGGGGGGAATTAACTATGGAAAGTTTATAATTGTTCCCATAGAAGTATTTAATTTAATATTTAAATTTAATATTTAATTGAAAAGTAACGTGAAAAATGTTAAGACTTTAATGAATATTAATATTAACGATAGAATTGAATTGGAATGGAATGTTGTTTTAATTATATACATTTATAATTTTTTTTTCAAGAATACTGTGTGTAGCTTAAGAATGTAACAAGCAGAATCCGAATGGAAGTTATGTATTATATTGAGTGTTATAACTTTAGGGGAAAGATATAAAGGCGTCATACTCCAATCAGTAACTACAGGAGAAATTTTGTTTAATGAGAAAAGATAATAGACAATTGAAACAGGACAGACAAAAAATATAAATATAATGATCTGAATTGAAATGAAATAAATAAAATAAAATTGAGAAAATTAAAAGAGGGGAGAAGCTATGTAGAAAATGTAAAATAGTAATAAGATATGGAGTAGAATATAAAAATGAGCATGAACCTGAATTTGCGTCTGTACGAAGAAATGTAACCCAGGATTATGCTGCTTTCAAAAAAGATGTTTTATTTGTATTTCTTTTCTTTTTGTGAAAACTCAAATAAAATTTACAAATAAAATAAAATAAAAGTATAGTCAAACAATTGATTAATAATGATACTAATGTATTTAATATTGGGTTGAAAATACGAGATCATATACAATGTAATTGTAATTGAAGACTACGAAATGGAAGCACAAAACAATTTGTAAACCAACCGGCACACTGTATGTACATATATGGAAGATGGCCTGATGTTTTTATGTTTTGTTTGTTTATTTTTGTTTTAAAAACCAATAAAAATTCAAATAAAAAGGTTCCTAGTTTTTTATAAAAATGTGTCTTAATTTAACTTTGGTCAAACAAATCAACTTTGTGCTCCTTCCTTTTGTTCTTAGTGATCCTGATCTTTAGTTCATTTATATATCTCATAGGATTTTCTGTTCAGGTTTTTTTCCCATTTCAAAGACTTCTTTAAATAGTTTTAAATGTTTTTTTTAATTCAGAAGTGAAGGCAGTCTCATCTGGCATTTTCAAACTTGTCATTCTCTAACAGCTTTTCAGTTTCCAAAAGTGATTAGAAAGTCAAGTTTGTGAACTTAGTGTCCTTTAAATGTCTCCAATGTGGAAGATGACTAATCCCATCATCTCTCAGTGCTCAAACCCATAGAAAAAACTGCTATCCCGTAGTCTCCTCTTGAGAAGGAGTCACCAGGAGCAAATGTAAGTGATCTTCTGTCCTCTTATTTGGAAAGGTCCCAACTGGCCTACTCACTGGTTCCTTGGTCTTTGCCACAATCATCAGTTACACTTTTTCAGAGATCTCAGTTCACCATACTTCCCCCTCCCCAAAGCCCATAGTAATGTAAGATCCTTGATAGTAAATAAGTAATCATTTGCAAGTAATATAAAGGAATGAAGGAGAAGTGAACTCAACATGCCTTTGAACAAAAAAATTATTGGAATATGTCATGAGAAAAAAGGAGAGGGGTGGGATGAAATGGAAAAGATGAACAAGAATCTAAGTTCTAAGGCATGGATGAAATGGAGTAATAGTGATGGACCAATACAGATTGGAGAAAGAGAATATTCTGGACATATGATTTTAAGGACAGAGAATATGACATTTGTTCTCTCTCTACCTTCTCAATCTCAGTTAAAAAGACTGCAGCTGGAGTGACTGGTAAGCAGGTTCACCTAAGACAGCAATATCAAAGGTTAATATTAAACATACATTTCTATCAAAGAATTAGAATAATGGTGAGAAAAATAGGAAATACTGTTAACCAGCCATGTATGAATCAGAATCTCAATATGTTTGGGATCTTCTACAAATTTATCAACCATATTCCGGATTATGTTTCTCCTTGTTTTCATCAGCTTTCTGTGATGAACACTATCCAGGCAAAATTCTGATAAAATCTGTCCTATCCAATTTTACTCTTCTCAATGAACTGTAAAACCTTTCCAGTATTCAAATTATTACTAGTAATATCAGAGTACTGTAATCAGGTCTGCTTAATGGATTTAAGGAGATAGATGAGTGTATTGCAGTAAATGTAGAAATCTATTTTCCATCTTTAGAATATTTTGATTCTCCTTCCACATTTCAAATGAGCTGAATGCTTTTTTTTTTTTTTTTGGGGGGGGGCAAGAGTCAGTCTTGTCTGCTTGGAGACTGTTGGAAGAAATATCCAAGTCCAGGTCCAAGCCAGGAGAAAAGCATTGGAAATAAAATGGAGGCTGGGGGCTGATTGGAAAGAAAGGTTCCCTATATTGATGAAGCAGCCACTGGGACAGCACCAACTACTGGGACAGCTGACCAAATGTCTGAATGAATGGATGGATCTTTATAGTTTCTGTAACTTTGAAGTTTGGGATTTGTGCAATATGGGCTTTGTGTACTAAAAGGGTATTGGGTAAATCTTATTGTGGCTGATGGCTACGTCCTGTGTTAGATTTTTGAGTGAGGGGCAACTTGCTCTAATCCTATGACTCTGCTTTTGTTAGTGGTTGAAATTGCTGTAAGGGGTTTTGAAATATCCTGTCTTGAATGGACTTCTGCAGGCAGTATTTGCTTTGCTTATGAATGGAGCCATCTAAATAGTTGACTTCCTCATTCAATAAGCTTGTTATCTTCTTAAATGCCAGCATCTGCAGTTAGCTTCTTGTTACAGTATTTTCTTTAGGTGCTTGGCTGGAACGTGGAATGGGCTTCAGCAAGGGTGGGATTCAAATTTTTTAACAACCGGTTCTGTTGGTGTGGCTTAGTTGGTGGGCATGGCTTGGTGGTCATGTTATTGGCTGTGCATGGCCAACTCAATATCACTCACATTGAGGCACGCATCTCCTCGCCTGACCTCTCATGACTGTGGGAATGCTGCAACAGTTATAAGTGTGAAAAATGGTCATAAGTCACTTTTTTCAGTGCCATTGTAACTTTGAATGGTCACTCCACACAAGCAAAGTACCAGCAAAGAAGGGGAAAAAAACACCAGAGACGTTCCTGAGACAGAAAGTCCAGTCCTGCCAAGAATGTAATAGGGGTTAATGGAGAGGCAGGTTCTGTAAGCAACACCAGAATGTTTCCTTCTTGTCTTCCTTACAGGATTAGGCCAGTAATTTCTTTTAACAACCGGTTCTCCAAACTGCTTAGAATGTTAACAACCGGTTCTAGTGAGTAGGTGCAAACCTGTAGAATCCCACCCCCGGGCTTCAGGCAGTTTTTTAATTAGCGCCTTGATCTTTTGGATTTTCGGAGACTTTTCCTTATGGCAGGCATGTCAAACTTGCAGTCTGCGGCCTGGATAAATCACATGCTGGCCCCACCCCTGCCCAGCTTAGCAAAGGGGGGGAAGTCCCGATAAGTCACGTGACAACACTGTGATGATGCAAGTTTAACACCCTTGCCTTATGGCTAATGTTTCAAAGGCTTTTCCTTATGGTTAATATTTTATTTGAGGTAACAGGAGGTTTGATTTCTTGTCACAAGACTATCTGGATTACACTCTGCAGTTTTTCTTGGCAAGATTTCAGAAGTAGTTTGCCTTGCCTGCTTCCTGGTACTGAGAGAGACTGGCTCAGGGTCACCCGGTTGGCTTGGTGCCTAAATTGGGATTAGAACTCATGTTCCCCCAATTTCTAGCCTGATGCCTTAATCAGCACACCAATGTGTTGATTTCATGTAGTTCACCAATATTTTGAACTCGTTGCTTTGAATTGTATATATCCAAATTTTGACATCTAGATGAAGTGAGGTAATATTGGTTTGCTGCCTTCTGCAGCAAACCAGCTTTCCAGCCCTGACATTATTCAGTTCTAGTACAAACACTAATTAATCAAAGCACTCTTCCACAGTTTATCCATCAGAATTTGGGATGTCAGCCATTATCTAGAAATAATTAGTTAATGACCAACTTGTCTGCTAATTCTTGAACAGTTGAAAGTATATTCTTGAAATGCCTGTCCTTTTTCTCTGTAACTGTGAAAGACACTTAGGAAACCCAGGCATGATTGAATGTTTTCATAATAATGAGCTGAATAGTCTAGAGGTTACGTCTCAATTCCAACATTTCAAATGTACTCAGCACAGATTGTAGCCGATAAGCAAACAGTAATGGCCAGTTTGCTTAACTGATCAAAAATCTAGTCAAGTTGTTGGGGGAAAAAATAGCATCCTTGTATTTTTCAGTGTAATGAGTTTCACATAGTAATAACACAGTTGAAATTAGAAATACCTATTTTCAATTAGACTTTTCTATTATTTTCCTAGAGCACCCATCACAACCTAACCAATCATTTTTGTAGGATTGAGCCAATTGTACACACGCGTCAATGATTGCATTTGCAATGGAAGCAACATGCAGATTAGTGTTGTAAAACCAAGGAGTTGCTCTGGAATAACTGCTTCAGGATCCAGTACATGATCAAAATGTGGAAGCGACAACTGCTCCTTTCTAGATACATCAACAGTTTTATTAGCAATAACTGAAATGTTGGCCATAAAAACTGTATCTTCGCTAATAGCTTAATCAGTTCACTATCCATTTGGAATTATATATAATGCATTTCCAAATGTTTCCACAGCATCTCTTCCTTCAGTATGAAACTCAAGGAAACTTTGTACATTTCCGATTGTGCTGTTTTTTTCTTTTTTTTATTCTTAAAATAAAGTTTATTTAAGTTTCATATATTTAAAACATTTAAGAAGAAACAAACATATAAACAAATATATATACATATATACATTTTGCAGCAGGTATTGAGCATTGGTTACATTTTTCTTTTCTTTTTTTCTTTTACCCCATAACATTGACGTGATCTACCTTGTTACAATACCTTCCTCGTTCTTTTAATGTTTTAATTTCACAGAATACTTTATGATTAAACACACGTCCTTCATAGTTTCATAACTTATTCAGTTGTCAAATGCTTTTTCTTTAACCATTAGTACCAAGTTTTTTTGTGTGTGCTGTTTTTTTTCCTATGTTGTCACAGACAATATCAAATATATATTTTTATGATTTTCATTATTGTAGAAGTTTCCCAGCACCTGCAGAACTTGCCTGCTTTGTATCTAGTGCATATGAATTCCTCTGTACCTGTATGTGTAGGTGTATCTGTGGAACACCTACATCCAGTGTTATTAACATTAGATATCATGGTATACAATAGATTCACCTCCTGGTGTTGATCCTGAATAGTTTCTGCATTCTCCCTCATTTCTTATTCTCTTCTCTGATCTTTCCTCCAGTTAATTTATTTTATTTAATCTGCATTTTGTTAAAAGCTCCCAGCTATCCATTCCTGGCAATCTGCGTAATGTGTTTCTAGTGGGAGGCAATTAGTTCATATTCCAAACAAACCATCCCTAACCTGGACTGATAAAACAGAAGAGCAGACATATGGCTGGATAAGATATTCCTAATACAAATTTCTGTTGTTTTAATTACTACTTCACATTACTAGTATTTTTATTCATAGACAGCATGAGTACAGATTGAAACCATTAAGAATCTTCACATAAGGGAGTTTCAGGCTTGGGAAGAAAAACGTTATTTCAGTTTTAGATAAACTGGACTGAATAAGGCAGTACAATACAACATGGTATACTTACTTACTTTATTTATTTAGTCAAACAATTATTAGATAACAGGTATAAGTATAAACATGGTTATAAATATATGAAATGGATACGAATAAGAAAAAAAAGAAACAATAGGACAGGGATGGTAGGCATGTTTTGGTACGCTTATGCACACTCCCTACAGACCTCTTAGGAAAGGGGTGAGGTCAATAGTAGACAGTCTAATGTTGAAGATTTTGCGGTTTGGGGAAGAAACCACAGAGTCATGTAGAATATTCCAGACATTGACCACTCTGTTACTGAAGTCGTATTTCCTGCAATCAAGTTTGGTGCAGTTTATCTTTAGTTTGTATCTATTTAGTGCTCTTGTATTGTTTTGGTTGAAGCTGAAGTATTCATTGATAGGTAAGACATTGCAATGTATAATTTTATATACTACTATACTTAGATCGAACCTAAGGCGGCGTAGTTCTAGGTTGTCTAGGTCTAAAATTTCAAGTCTGGTGGCATAAGGTATTCTGCTATGAGTAGAGGAGTGGAGGATTCTTCTCGTAAAATATTTCTAGACTGTCTCAATTGTATTAATATCAGATATGTAATGCAGGTTCCAGACTGATAAGCTGTATTCAAGTAAAGGTCTAGCAAATGTTTTATATGCTCTAGTTAGTAGAGTGATATTACCGGAGAAAAAGCTACGCAGAATTAGGTTAACAATTAGGTTAATAATACTGTATACCAGGATATCTAACGTTAATAACACTAGATGTAGGTACTCCACAAATACATCTTCCTGCATTTCACACGTTTCCAACGCTGGATCCTTTAAGAATCTTTAGAGTATCATGCGCCTGAATGAAATTAATAGAAAAGAGAGACGTTTTGTATCTTTCCCACCGCTATGTATTTATAGCATTTGAATACCGATTCCTAAGACTCTGGACAGCACATAATAAACCAACGTAAAAAACATTAAAACCCAACCAGCAACTTCTCAGCAAAATCCAATTCATATTAAACGACTTTTTTTAAAAAAAGGCGAGCATTTTGTTGGCGGTGAGAAGCGGCAGCCTAATAAAGAGGGTTGCTGCGCACCGTCAGCCCCCGCCCGCACTCTAAGAACAAGAAATGGTAAAAATAAATAAATAAATAAAAAGTGCAGCGGAGGGGACGAGAACCGAAGCCTGAAAAGACGAAGCGGGAGACGCCCACTTTTTTTCTTTTCTTTCTTTCGAGCCTGCAAAGGGACGCCGCCGCTGAATGCTCTTCCCAACTAACTCCCACCCCCTGCTTTAACTAGGCGCGCGGCGGCTCTTCCTTCTGTCACGTCACCTCCCACCGGCGCGGCTTCTGCCTTCGACGCGCTCCTGATCCGACCTCTCCGGGGGGAGGCGGGGAAGTTCCGAGCCTCCTCCTCCTCCTCCTCCTCCTCCAGACTCAACTAGCCGATCCCGTTTTGCCGGGTTTGGCCTCCCAGGGTTCTTCAAAGCAACGTATCGAAGCTCGACTCCCTCGCCTTTCCATCCTGCTTTGTTCAAACAATTGCGGGCGGCGCGCTGGGAGTATGGCTCGGTGCAACGATCGGCTTTTTTTGCAACGCCGGGGACAGTCTCTGGCATGGCTCCTGGGGCAAGTGCTTGCCACGGGGCTCATCCAGGCCGTGAGCGTTGACGAAGCCCTGCCTTTATTCGCAGGTATAGCTGGCTGGAAGCTGCCGTCTGAATTCGGTTCCCCAGCCAACAAGTTTCCATTAGATACGACTTCTGACTCTTGAGTCCCGCTCAAGACATAATCGGTTGTCTGTCCTTTCGGATTTCTGCTCCCCTAATACAGATAGTCCTCGACTTGCAACAATTCTCTTGGTGACCGTTCGAAGTTACAAGGGCCCTGGAAAAAGTGACCTATGATCGTTTTCCACACTTAGGACTGTTGCTGTGTCCCCACGTGATTTATGTTCAGACGTTCGGCAGTTGACTCGCATTTATGACGGGTTCCGGTATTCCCGGAGTCATGTGATTCCCCTTTGGATGAGCCAAGTCAAGGGGGAAGCCAGATTCACTTAACAACCATGTTACTAATTTAAGAACTGAGGTGATTCTTTCAACAGATGCGGTGAGAAAATTTGTAAAATGGGGCAAACCTCACTTCACAAATTTCTCACTCAACAGCATAAATTTTGGGCTCAATGGTGGTCTTAAGTTGAGGACTATCTGTAGTCTGTTACCGTTCTTTCCCCGAAATCTTTGGACGGCATCAGCTTGCCCACCCACTCGCCTGTCGTCCTTTGGTGCTTCAGATGGCAGCGCCTAGCAGTGTAGACAGTGTTCTTGCGCCTGCGTCCCTCTTGGCTGCTTGGAAGGCAAAAGATGCGCTAGGACTGTACGTACAGGCAGTCCTTAACTTACAGCAGGTCATTTAGCGACCGTTAAATGATACAAAGACACGGAAAAGAGTGACATGACTTTTTTTCACACTTACGACCATTGCAGCATCCCCATGGTAATAGGGTCTAGATTCAGATGCTTGGCAACTGGTTCATATTTATGATGGTTGCGGTGGATCATATGATCATCTTTTGCGACCTTCTGTCAAGCGAAATCAAGGGGGAAGCCAGATTCACTTAATCGTGTTACTAACTTAACAACTGCAGAGATTCACTTAATCAAGGAAATAGGGCAAGGTTCACTTAACTGTCTCGCTTAGCAACAGAAATCTTGGGCTCAATTGTGATCATAGGTTGAGGACTACCTATACTTGTTCACAACTTTGCAAATTAATGTATGAAATCTCTGGCTCAGATTGCTTAGAGCAGTGTTTCTGAACCCTGACAACTTTAAGATGTGTGCACTTGAACTCTCCGACTTCAGATAGCTTAAGTTCGCACATATGCTGGCTGGGAAATTGGGAGAGTTGAAGTCCAAACTTCTAACCTTGCCAAGATTGAAAACACTAGCTTAGAGTAAAGAGGGAATGAACAAGGAAGTTATGCTGCCAAATGGTTGCAGATGGGACAACAGTGGCCCCAAATATATGTGGGTGTGTTTTTCATAGGAACAATTTAGGACCACAGTAATGGATTGCAAGGCTAATAAACCAAATCCATCAAATCATAGAAGGCAGGTGTATTTCAATATGGTAGCTTGATTTGGTTTGTGACCACAGTTATAATGCTTGGAAAATGCATATCCAGTATTTCATGATGCTGTGATTAACTTTCCATTTTGTATAGATAGTGGCTGTAAACAGTTGAAGATAATGAAGATAATGCATAGTACAGAATCAACTTGTTTCTGCTACATTCCAAATGGAGCAATGCACTTACAAAATACTTGGTCAACTGTTCAGGTAAAGTCATGCCCTTGATGCACTCATAAATTAAGTGGTTAGGATTATTCTCAGCAGCTCTTGATAATACTGATGCTACTTAGGATTTTACATGTTCCAGTTCACCAACATCTAAAGAGCTACATTCACCCTTATTCTAAATAAATCATGTGGTCTTATATAAGGTAGCATCTACATGTAGAGCCTCAGTACTATGTGTAGATTTATTTTTGGGAGAGCAATCTTGTAATTTTTCAGACAAACATCAGTATTTGCCTCCTGTTTTTTTCTTCCTCTTATATGATTGAATACAGAATAAATCATTTGTGTTAACTGGAACCTGAGTTTTTAGTTTGTAGTTTACAATCAAGGCAAGATATTAAGCCAGGAATTACAGTATTTATGGCTTGCAAGCTCTGCTTGGGTTTAGAGCAACAGATCCAAATTCCAAGTTTAAATGCAATTCGTTATTTACAGATAGCATTCTTCTCACAACGATTTTTTTAGCCACTGTTTGACTGTCACTGAAAAAAGTGACTTATGACCAGTTTTCACATGAACTTTGCAGCATCTCCATAGTTACATGATCAGAATTAGGCTGCTTGGCACCTGGCGTGTATTTATGACAGTTGCAGTGTCCTGGGGTTATGTGATCACCATCTGTGACCTTCCCAGCTGGCTTCCAATAAGCAAAATCAAAGGCAGATTCGCTTAATGATTGCATTATTCACTTAACAATAGCAGTGATTTGTTTAACAACTGTGGAACAAAGCTCATAAAATGAAGTGCAACTCACTTAACAACTGCTTTGCTTATCAGTGGAAATTATGGATTCAATTGTGGTCATAAGTTGAGAATTTCCCATATTTGTACTAGGTCTTTACTTGTGCAAATGGCTGAGGTAGGGTGCCTCAGGATTTCTGTCTGAAAGCGTGTGTCAACATAGATAAACTTTAATGGTGTAAGAAATCCCATTGTTCCTTATTTCACAATTCCTTTTCATTTTTGAATATATAATTAAGAAATTATATTTTTAGGTGTCCATAAACAGCACTGAATTATTTCAAGTGATGTATATCCCAGATGAACATGAATGCCAAAATTCTGAACATTTCCTCGATTTTTTGAAGTGCCTGATTAGCAATATTTGGCAGCCTAGTGTGTCTAATCAAACGATCATGACAGTGGACCAGTATGTTGGCAAAACATGTTTCAGGATCGAACCAACAAATAAAGTACTCTTCACTGTGAGCGTACAACAAAAGAGTGAGTAATATTAACAGATAATCCATTTATAAAATACTTTCGTATTATCAGAAGTATGCATTTTCAGTACATAAGCGAAACAGGTTTTGATTTCCCATCTTTTTGCTTTGTTCCAGTGTTGGATTGCAAACTCGTTCTGTTATTTGTTGCTGGTGGACTTCTTTTTCATTTTGCCTATAACCTGAGTAGGTACGCGCTAGCTTTACTGGAGTCTGTCAATTATATGAACTTGCTACTTTTGAAAATAAAAATGAGCTGCAAGTCTGCAAACCTAAGAAATTGTGTTGATTTCAGCAAGACTTGAGACAAGCTACCATGGGTAGGGTTGTCGTTCTTCCAATTTTTAAAGAGTGTATTTATTTAGATGTGAAATATTGTCTAAATCAGTGATCAGTAAGTGGGTGGAATTAATAAAGGAACATATTGAGAAATAAATTGAATGACTATACCAGGGCTGAGTAGTTGGCTTGACCATGATGTATTTAGCAAACTGTGACTGAATTCACCCATCGCATTAAGCTATGTATCATGCAAACCAAAAAGACTGGATTTACACATTAAGATAATCTAAAACTGAACCAACCACTTTATAGTTTAACACAGTTTATGAATCCAGGCAATATGAGGCAAGGCATTCTCACTGGATTTTAATTGCAAGATTGGGGGGGCTGTATAAATAAGTGAAGTGATCCGTAGAATTTAAATAAAGCTGTATCTTTGCTTTTCTACTTTCTTGAACTTGTTTTCCATGTGTAAAAGATTTATTAGCATTCATGTGTTTCTCCCAAACAGAAGTAATATCTTCTATTATTGTGCTGGGATAGCATTTGGAATTTTCATGCCTCTAGTCTTTCTCATTTTCATGCTTAAAAGATTTATTCCCAAGGTAAGTTTATGACTTTTAATATAAAATAAGGCAGAAAGTATTTGATCCTTCCCCAATGTTAACTGCAGTTTTAGTTTTGTGGGTGAATCGAAGGTTACTGAAGTGGTTTAACCATGGAATAAATATTTCAGTAGCCAGCTAGTAGCATGGTCACTAACTAGTAAAGCAGAATAAAACCTTAACATTACTGCAGCTTGAGGTAAATAGTTTTGAATCCTGTATTTTCTATAGAAACAGAGTCAACTGGTTATTTATTTTTGGACAAGATTTCACTATGGGTGGAAGATTCAAAATCATAAGATAAGTAACGGAGGGCAAAGCATTTTGGTATTTTTTGTCTCTATAAACAAAGAGCATTCAAGAAAACAGTTGAATCCAGATTCTTCTTCTCCACTGGAAGTATTCCTGGAGCAGAATTCAATTTAAAATGTTGTACTGGTAGAAGAAGATAATTGGTCTCCTTTCCTCAGGAGATCCCTGGTGCTTCTTCTTCCTGTTATTCTAGAAATCCCTTAATCCTTCAAAGCAAATTTTCTGAAGACATAGGGAGCTGCAGTCGAAGGAAAGAATCACTGAAATATAACCCAGCAGTTCTGGATATATCTAACACAATAACTTTCATCTTTGATCATGAAACAGAACAGTTTCACTTTACTTTCCATGTCAGCGAAACACACATTTCCGTTTCCTAGCGATATACAAAGAAACTCCAGTCCTTAAAATGCTGTATTAAAAATACCATGTTTGTTCAGTGTTTTGCTTGGTTTTGTTCCATGTAAATTTAGACCCTGGGTTATATTTTAATTGCTTTTTGTGGCTCTACTAAGTTTTTTTCAAACAGAAAAGTAAGAGCTTCCCAGCCATGGGTTGTATTTGTATCTGTAGAAGACCTTTCCTAGAGACCATTAGATGGTCATCAGAGGAAAGGCATGTGCTGTTTCCATAGGGGTGTAGCCTTTCTAAGCTTACATTCAATGTTTGTGCTAATTGTGAAAATATGTACCCATGGAACAAGCGGTATATTTGGCTCTTGCGAGAAGAACCTTTTGACTTTTAAATTCCAAAATGACATTATCATTAGGTTTGTCTAATTGCAAGCTCTTCTCTTCAGTCCTGACTTGCTTCAACTTGACTTGCGGTGTTTCACTAACTCCACTTTTGTATATCTGTATGGACAAACATACACCATAATCAAATGCATTCTTCTTTTCTTTTCCCTTCTTTTAGCGAAGTACCTTCTGGATTTTAATGAGTGGGTGCTGGTTCTCTTCTCTGTATATGTTCTATGTTTCAAGAGAAAAACTGAAATGGATGTGGAATAATTCTACGTATTATATACTGGGTATGTGAAATAATAACAATATAAGAGACTTTGAAAAGGAAGGAGCTTCTTTTAAAATGGAAAGCTTGTCAAGTGAAGTACATTATCTCCCAAAGGTTGCAGATTCAGCCTAACACTATCCTAATTAGACATGCCTATTGCAGGTAGTCCTCAACTTACAACAATTACTTTAATGACCATTCGAAGTTACAGTGTCACTGGAAAAAGTAACCTACGACCGTTTTTCACACTTACGACAGTTGCAGCATCCCCGTGGTCGCATGATCAAAATCTGAGCGTTTGGCACCTGGCATGCATTTAGGACGGTTGCACTGTCCTGGGGTCATGTGATCACATTTTGTCACCTTCCTAGCCAGCTTCCGGCAAGCAAAGTCTCGTTCTGTTATTTGTTGCATAAAAACAAATGGTTTTATGATTCACTTAAAACTGCAATTATTCACTTAACAATTGCGACAAAAGATCATAAAATGGGGCAAACTGCTTTGCTTAGCAACTTAACTGCTTTGCTTAGCAACGAAAATTTTAAGCTTTGGTTGTAATTCAAGGACTACCCATATACTTACAAGTAGTCTTGGTTGCATTCCCGGTGAATCTTACTTGGTTATATTTGAATGACCGAAAGACTATTCTGAAAACCTTCAAAAACTGAGATTTTATTGTTTTCCTACCTCCTGGCTCTGGGATACAGCAACCTTTCATTACTTTGAATGTTAAAAAAGCTGTCTCTTCCTTGATGGGAAAGGTGACGCTTCAGATCTGCAAAATAGATTAGCTTCAAGAACCTCTGGAATTATGTGAAGTGATACAAAACATTCTTTATGTAGTGTCCTTTCATATATATGATGAATCATCATTTAGTGTTTAGTCATTGCTGCTTGTGTATGTTCATAGCACTAAATCAGGATTTTTTTTTAAATTAATGTGGCTCATAATGATAAGCTATCGGGTAGATTCACACATCCATATATGCTAGATTGACTTTATATGTGAACTAAATAACTGAGTAAGAGATATGCTTGTTCAACCTCTGCCGCATAGCTGCAATCATGAAAACTCCTACTTTAAAGTTCTCTTTAACAAATACAGATAGTCCTCACCTTACAACTGTAACTGAGCCCCAAACTATGCTTATAAGTTGTTGCAGTCGTAATTTGAGGCATAAACGTGACCGAATCTGATGTTTTTTTGACTTTTTCTGCCAGAAACCAGAACTTAACACTGGAAACCAGCAAAAAAGTACCAAATCATGGTCACATGACTGAGGGGCGCTGCAAATGGCATGAAGGTTACCAAGTCCATAAAATGTGACCAAAGGGAAGGTGCAACTGTTGTAACTTCAAAATGGGTTGTATGTAACTCTGGGGAGGTCTATTGTAAGTTTGGTCATTAAGCAACCAGTTGTAACTTGAGGACTACCTGTATTGTGAGACTTAACCTCTCAGTAAATTTCCACACGTATTTACGAACATATATACAATGTCACTCTTTTTTTTTTTCTGGAATCTTGATCAGAAAGTTTAAAAAACCCTCTTTCCATGAGTATTATTTTAAATGATGCAATTGGAAAATGAGCACATTCTACCATTTTATTAGTATTAATAAATATTAATCTGCCCAGAAAACGTTGGGCAGATACATTTCCAGAATAATCAGTCTATCTGCCTTTCAGATCAGCATACGTTGCTTAATTTTAAGCTGCTGTTATGCCATGAAAAGTATCCCACTAACATAGAAAAAAAAATCAGGGGCAGAAAGAATTTACTTCCAGTTTACTTAAATATCCCTCCCAGAAGCAAATGTTACTTAAGACTTAGCTCCAAGCGAACAGTTAGTTGCAAGCCTAAAATGAAGTAAATTGTCACCTTTTTATCTACTGATGTTTTTCAGGGTATATTTTATCAGTTGGATTGATCTCTTTTGCTATTTGCAAGAAGCATGGGCCACTCGGCAGTGATCAAAGTATGAACCTCTTGATGTGGATGTTGCAGGTGAAAGGCCTGGTCTTAATTCATTTTGGCATTGCAATCCCACGGGTTGCCTATGCAGTCACAATTGCTATGCTCTGTACAAAATTCCTGCATTATCCCCTTCGAGCATCCTGCTACATTGGCAAGTTAGTCACCTTTCACTTATTAAATCAAAATGATATTCTTAGCAAAATTAGGTGAAGCATCTGTTATTGTATAACAGTCTGACATTTCAGGCAGTCTGTTACTGTCAATAAAAACCATATCATAATTTATTAAATTTGTTTTCCGCCTATGTTCTGTTTTCTCTCTAATATGTAATGGAGCTTACACAGTGCCAGAATGTCCCAGAAGTTGTTTGTTTCTGTCCCCACTCAGCTGAAAGTCATTCAGTGCAAGGCTATGGGGACCTTCCAGCTCAAACATAGCATCACAATGTATAGAGAACAACTTGTCCTTGAGGATTTAATTTTTGGCATCAGTGCCCTTTTTCTAAAAGTTATTGTCTTAGTGGATTATGACTCTACAAATAAATTGGCTATGTTTGTAGCCAGTGCAATGCTTAGTTAAGGAAGCATGAATCATTCTTTGAGGATAAGCAAAAAAATTCCCATACCCTCAAGAAAGCATGGGTTGGTTTGAGAAATGGAGTCTGTTTAGACATTTGCTTTAGGACCTTGGTAAATTGGCAAGGATTTAAAGGGCAACATAGAAATCAAGGAAAAATCTAGGATTCTGGGATCAGTCCTAATAAAGCATGACTAAAACAAATCAGAATGTGTAACCATAATTTCTCTTTGCTTTATTACTTGTGATGCATTAAGAGATTGAAACAGTCTAGTTAACATGAAACCCGGTCTTATCATGATGTGAAATCCAAGTTTCTGTTTTGTTATTTTCTGTACTACCTTAGAAGCAATCATTCCAGGAAGCTTAACAATTATCTGAGTCCATATTCAGTTTATAATATTCTTTATATTTTGGGTGTGTCATTTTAGAAATAGTAGCATTATTAGAGATTTTTCTGACACATGGTTGTGTTCTAGTATTTGAGCTATTACACATTATTCAGCATATTTTAATATTAGTGCTATAGTAAACACTGCATGCAAATACACTTCATTTTATCACTGTTGGATCAAAACATGTTAGGATTTCTGCTTTATTTGACAAGATAATTCAATGTGTGTCTAAATACAAGTGTCTTCAAAGGGTGCGGCTGTTCATCCATTAAATTATACAATGATAAGGTATCTATGTTAGGGCTTTTAGCAATAAACTCAGGAACCTGGGGAGAAAAATTTCTTTTAGCATTTTGAATTCTAATCATAATTGGGCTTGGGATCTCATTAAAGGACTGCAGAACTGCTTGGGTATAAAATTGACACCTTGTCAAGAACTCAAGTTTGGTTGTGCTTGGAGAAGCCTTAAGAAGGAGATCTAATCTCCAAGGCAGCAAGGTTAGAAGGTCACTTCTTATTTTTCCCCATTGCAAAGTGGTACAACACAATCCTCTCTATATGTCTGCTTGGAAAGAAGAATCATTGGAATTTACTTAGGAGCAAACAGCATAGCCAATAAATTCAAACTGTCTTGAATGTAATTCTTTGGTTATTTTAACTTGGTAGGGATTTTCCATTTAGTATAGTGTAGTCAAGAGCAATAGTCTGCCTGTCAGATTCTAGATATTCTTTTTTAAAATATATTTCATACACTTTGGGTTTCGAATCCATAATACAATCTTTACAGTGCCCTCCCTTTCTCCCTGGTTTAGAAAAGCTGCTCAGTATTTCCACCCAGAAAAATTGGAGCCTCGTTATCTGACAGAAGACGAATACCAGGAACAAGGAGAAACAGAGACCATGAAGGCCCTAGAGGAGCTGCGCATATTCTGTAGGAATCCCACTTTCCCCTCCTGGGTAGCTGTGGTCAGACTGCAATCTCCACAAAAGTAGGAGCATTTATTTTCTTTTCCATATCTCAAAGCTTCATTTGTGGTTTAAAAATAGCGAATCTTATTTTCCATTGAGGCTGCCCTTCCACAGGAGTGCTCTTTGGCGGGCTATACTCAAGTATAGCCTTTGTGGATGAGATTTAAAGCAAAGTGGGATTGGGCCAGTATTTTTCTTCCTGGCATCCCTCCCCTTTTTCATCACTTTTAAGTGTTTGGTACATTGCTTTCTTCTGGTTAGTGACCCCTCTTTCTCCTTTCTCCAGGTTTGCAAACTTTGTTCTAGGTTCTCCTCATGTATCTGCTGAAGAAATGACAGCCCATGAGGCACAGTATGGCATCGGAGGAGTTCTCCTGGAGCAACAGCTTTTCCACCGAGAGACCGAGGCAGAACCAGAACCCCAAAATGCTTCTGAGGTGGAGGAGAGAAACAAAGAAGAGGGACTGAGACTATTACAACCAAACATCCGGCATTTTCACAGTAGAGAATTTCTTTGAGCTGCTGCCCAGGTCAGCAAAAGCATGCAATAACATGCTTTTTTGAACTGTAGAGGGCAGTTTAGACATTTTGAAGGACTTACCATGACCTCATTGTTTTCCAGGAAGCAGTTAAGTTTGCAAAGCCATCATGATTAGAGTTATGTAAGGAGGCAGTCCAGGCACACCTGAACAATACTGGATTTAGCCAATGTCTCTGCTTAGAGGAACCATTTGCTGGAGGTTTGATGAGGCAGCCTGTGGAGGGCTGGAACAAGGAATTCCTCTCAGTTGCTTTATCAATTTACAAGGCTCACTTTATAGTGGTCTTTTTTTTTTTTTGCCTGATTGTGGTTTCTGAGTTTGCACATTATTCCATGGTGTGCTTAACTCTCATTTGCTGAGTTTACGCAAACATGTTAAGCCATAACTTTCAAAATGGCTGCAATCCAACACAATCACGTTGCTTGGGACCAGTGACCCAGTGAAGACAACTGATGTTGGGAAAATGAGCTGAGAAATTGAAGTTACTGTTGATTAACCACTTTATGCTAATTATTTCTCTCCAGTAATTGGGCTGGTTATTTGTTGCTTGACTTTTTGTCTTTGGCCAACTGTTTTTTTTCCCCTTGATATACTTTGATGTTTTTTCTATAAGTCACATGGTGTCACTATGGAATCAAGCAGTCTTGAAATTGAAGTACATAAATGAACGTATGAAAGGCTTAGAAGCATATGTGTAACGAAAGACAGTTAAGAGTTGCTTTGGCTCCAACCAGCTGATTTCGGATGGAGGTCTGAAGCTTTGTTTTTGTTTCATTTTAAAGAAACTCGATTTTTCTTTTGAGGCAACAGGCTGCCAAAAGAATTGTGTAATCGTAGGTTACTAGGACTCTGATTTTCCTTGCATTGCATCCTGACTCCTTTGGACTTGGTAAACATGCTTTGGTTTTCATAGCAGTTCATGATTTGGGATGCAAACTCTTAAAGTCTCTAGTCCTCAAATTGAAACATTTCACCTAGAAGTATGTGTACTTAACATGCTCTTAGAAACATGGAAAGGGAACCAAGGAGATCTTGTTCTTGAATTACTCTCTAATTGCTTCATATTAGTCTAGCATGCATGAGTCCATTAAGTTTGCCGTAATGTCATCATGATCTCTCTGATTAACCTATCCCACTGGCTTTTGTGAAGATTTAAAAAATGGAGAGACCATCTTATATACCTTGATTTTTTAAAAAGTTGAAGTATAAATGTAAGCAAGAACAATGTGTGTGTGTGTGTTGATTGATGCATTGCTGACAAAATGCATTGTAGAAAACTGCTTGGATTTTGTAAATCCCAACCTGTTTTTAATACTCACTTTCAAATAAAACGAGCCATTGTAAATAGAAAGTGCATTCAAATGTATTAATAAAGTAATCTTAATCCCTGCACAGAGCAGCCCACAGGACACTACACACGGAGCATCTGATAGTGCTAAAGATGGAGATCTTTGCTGAACCAGATGGTTGATAATGTTGATTTACTGCTCATCTCCCGGGTTCAAAATTATTTCCGTGTACCCGACTTCCGGTTTGAGCTTCTTCAGCGACAGACTGAAACCTCGTCTCTGCAAGGCTTCGATCCGTGCTCGCCGCTGGAGCGCCCTGAGCCGGCTGGTTTCGGGGCTAAGCCACCCCGTAGAGGTGGTGAAGAGGGGGGAGACTGCCAGCAGGGTTGAGGAGAGCCGCATCTCTCCCCCCCAGCTGCCCATTACTCCCTTTCCCGAAGGCGGTTGCAGCAGTGGTCAGAAATGGCCACCACAAAGAAGAACTCGACCGGAAAAGAATGTGCAGGAGGAAGATAAGAAGAGAAAGTTTTGGTTGACCGGATCAAACAGCAAAAGCAACAAATAAGGTACCCTGGAATTGAAACTGTTAAAAAAACAATAACATTGTTCCCTAAGAAGATTTTTAAGCTGCGAAGGAGAGGGAAAAGGGAAAAGATTTGGTTTTATCCTTTTCCTATACTGACAGCTAAGAGACTTAAGCAAGAAATTGGAAAAAAAATCCACTTTGACATCAATAGGCATTTAATGCTGAAAATAAAAAGTCAAAGGGATAATAAAGATTTCTGGATAATTAAAAGCTTTTGAAAATAGGAAAGGAGAGAGGAAGAATAAAAGGGCAGGATCTGGAAGGGAGGAGACTGCCTGGAATTAAAAAAGAACTTATAGAAAAATCTCAACAAGACTTCCAAAAGATGCATTCTAACTGAAATATCGCAACAAAAACCCCAGGAAGAGAAAGTCGAAAAAGAAATAAGAAGATATAACTCGGGACTATCTGGATTACTTGATGATTTCTGGATTCTTGGTTATTGTTTTGAATGATTAAAATAAATCGGGTGGTTGTTTAAAATTTTTTAAAATGGCTCCACTTTTAGAAGAACTGAAAATGGAACTTAAAAAGTACAAAGAAGATGCACAAGAAGGGTGAGGTTCTTTTGGCTTCATATTTCAGTTTTTAGAAATGGAGATTTGGAATTATGAGAAACAACAAGAAATGTCTGCAGAACAAGAAGATTGCGACAAAGAAGAAGCCATCTTTAATGAACAAGTAATCTTAGATGGGGGGGGGAAGGAAAGGGGGGAAAGAGAATAGAAAGTTTAAGATTGGGAAAAACAATTCCAAAAAAAAAAAAATAGAGTGAAAAATAAGTATAAAATCAGAAAGCAACAGAAGAGGGAAATACAGAAGAGAGAATTAGAACTAGAGAGACAAGGGGGTAAAAAGGGGAGGGAGAAGATGAGAGGGAAGAAAGAAAGGAAAAGAAGTTATAAAGGACAGAAGCAAAATATAGAGAAACGGTCTATTTAGAGATAATGAGTGAAAACTTAATGGAAAAGGGGATTCTGCAAAGGTACATAAGATAGTATGGTTATATTAGAAGCAGAAATAATTTTAGAAAATATGAAACAATGTATGATTAAAATGTCTGATAAAATAGCTATCGTAATTCAGTGGAATGCTTGTCAATAAATAAATGTAACAGAAGGTATATTTAATGATTTATAAAACATGTGAAGAGAAATAAGGGAAAAATTATGGAGATTATATGTGTTTTTAAGGAAGTATGATATTTAATTGAAAAGAAATGTTAAAGATGTTATGGTTTTAATGATTATTAATGATAGAACTGAACTGGAATGGAATGAGGGTTTATAATTACATGTATTTACAATCTTTTTTTTTTAAAAGAATATGTGTATTATAAGCAGAATTCGATTGGAAGTTATGTATTATGTATTATATTGAAGGTCATAAACTTAAGGTATATATTGAAGTTTAAATAAGAGTTGAATGGATGTAATTAAAAGATATAAAGGTGTCATACTCCAATTAGTAACTACAGGAGAAAATTTGTTTTATGAGAAAAGATAATATGAAATTGAAACAGAACAGACAAAAGTATAAATATAATGATTTGAATTGAGATGAGATAATCAAAATAAAATTGAGAAAATTAAAAGAGGGGAAAAACTACATAGAAAATGTAAAATAGTATAAGATATGGAATAGAATACAAAAAGGAGCATGAAATCAGCCCGGGACCATGCTATTTTCAAAAAAGATGTTTTACTTGTATTTTGTGTGTGAAAACCCAAATAAAATTTATTAATATATATATATATATTTCCATGTACCCCTTGATGCCAAAAATAAAAACAAGAAAAGGGATATAATTAACTTCCTCTGGACAAGGAAAAGGAGGAGGGGAACTCATCTATGATCTCACAAGGGGACAGTTAAATCCATCCTGTGAAGGGCAGTTCTTGAACTAGCCAGACTATCATTGATCAATACTTGTCTGCACTTGCAAGGAATTTCTATGCTTCATGTACCAGTAACAATTTGATTGCACTCTAGGTACCAAAGAAGAAAAGCTGCCTTGTTGCAAAAAGTCACCATGTCAAGCCAACCTTGGGGGGGTGGGGGGTGGAGGAGTCCTTCAGAAAATCCCAAGCTATAGGGAAGTTGAAAAAGCAACCTGGAAGAAGAAAGTGACAAGTCATCTAGTAATCAGGAATCAAGCTTAGTGGGTGAGGTTATCAAAAGTAACTGCAGGACAAGTGTCATCGTAACCATCTTAAGAGCCATGATATAGCCGTTACTGAATTGAGGGCTTCCTTACTGATAATTTTAGAGAGAAAACTTGCTGTGCAATCACTTGCCAAAAAGTTAGTGAATTCTTTTTCTTCCTTTTCAGCAGATTAGCAAAAGGTTCCCTCAGTGCATATAAAGCAGGTAACAAATATGCTGAATACCTGCCATCATCCGATGGCTGAATGAGATGAGTCACCCATTCACTCCTTCTGCAAATAGAGCAGTCAGATTAGATCATAAAGTCTTGTTAATATTGTGTTTCATCCTGGTCTTTAAAGACCTGGCACTAATCAGAGCCATTAACTGGAGAAGAGAGGCTGAATGGTAAGTATCTCAAAACTAGCCTAATAGCAACACGAAGTATTTAGTAAATACAAGAGCTTGCAAATCCACCACCTCCTATGATCATTTATGTTGTTATTGGGACATGACATTTTTGACATACATAGAATTTTATTTATCTCACTACATTTTAACAACTTCACAAATACGAGAGCTGTCTACAGCCCCACTGTTCACAAACAAGGAAGGAACTGATTTGACTGGCAGGTTGGATATGTAAACATAATGTGCAAGTTCAATGCCTTACAATTCAGGAATCCAACATTAACAGTTATTACCACAGCGTTTATCATATAGACTTCAGATAAATTCATCTAAAGGATCCACCGTCTCTTAAATAACCATTTTCAGTTTACTTTGTTTTTTTTTTTTTTTAAAAAAATCATTTCCTTCCTTCCTTCTGCAATACAAACATATAATAAATAGAATTCTGATTTTATTTTTAAAGGTCACTTAAACAAGTCAAGAGAAATTTACAGTACATTTAAGTTGAAGTGCAAAAAATAGCTAATAACTACTTGCCAATATTTGGTCCCAGGTACAGATTATAGTCTGTACAGTCCCTTAAGGCTTATGTAAGGAAAACACCCTTAACATCTATCTTAAGGTATTCTATATTCTGCATTCAAAATCAAGTTTATCTGAAATTTAATTCTATGAGCCACACCAGCCCCTGGGGCATAAATGGCATCCCACTGGCTGCCAGAAGTCAAAAGACAACTGGGCAAAACTACACATGAATGGGACTCCTCTAATGGAAGGCTAAATTTGACATACAGTATATGCTTGAAGCCTAAGCGCTATGAAATTGATTCTGACGTTTCCCCTTAGCTATAATAACAAAGAATGTACGGGAACTGGGTTCAATTCTGTGAAATGTGAAATGTTGAATCCGAATCTGTCAATGTCTTGACAAGTAGTGCTACGACAACATGATCAATATGCTCTATCCATTTATCTCTTCTTCCAGCTGCTTTTATATTAACTATGTCTTCCTTTCCTATATAATAATTAGGATTTATACCCCTTCCCAATCCACAGGCACTTTAAATATATTCTATAAAGTTTTATTCCCTTTCCTATTAAATAAACACATTCTATCGTAAAATAAACTATATCGGCCTGGCTAAGAAAACTCAAGAAGCAGATGATATATATGCCTGCTGCTGAGGATCCTCTCATTACCAGTTTTCAGAACAGACTGCAGACCTTGGTTAGGGAAGTTGTATCAACATCACCACTCCTAAAAATCTAATAAAGCTAGACATTTCTGACTCTTTGTTGTTATTGTGTAACACAAGTAGGAACTTCTCAGATCTGCCTGTGGTGAAGGAGTCATGTTTCCCTATCACATACATCAGAGAGGCAAAAAAGAATCCACATAGACTGCTTCTGTAGGACAATCCCTCTTCGGTGATTAGGACAAATTCATCCTATATAAAATCATTAGTATCTTCCAACTGTACCATCACAGTTCAGGCCTTCAAACTCAACACCACACATCTCAACCCACATCCTGTTCTTGCAGGGTTAGGGACAACCACATTTTCTTGTACTGGTTCTTTCTAAAATGCCAATGCACTCTGGCCTGGCCATAGCAACATAAATGCTGCTTGTCTGGTTAGGAAGGCTTCAGCAGATATTTCATGTAGAACTTTTCCAGCCAAAAGTTCTCCAGCATCTCTGAGAAGTCTTTACAAAAGACAGAATTCTATGTGGCTCCTTCCTTCATTTCCATATTTAACTATTGTATTTTCTCTGAAGTTTCAGTAGGTTGCAGAACTGCTCTAGGGAAGCCTGCACCCCATAATAAATAATCACTGTCTAAGAAAAACTGCTATGAGATCTTGTCTTCCCTTTCCCTAATATTGAATTAAATTGTTCAAGTGCATTAAGCAAGAGGAAATGGAGCTGAATGGCGGGAGTTTTTGTCTGTGAGAATTAATTACAATCCAGAAAATTATGAAGACAATCAGATGTGTTTGTTTACAACACTTCCATTCAGGTGGGGGGGAAAAACAACTTCAGATGAAATAGCGTGCTCCTTTGCTACGTATTAACCTGGCCACTTTTGCTTAGCCTTCCAAATTGTCCCTGTAACAGGCCTCAGGTTTTGTCCCAGAAAAGGCATTAAATATTTTAAAAGCTTTGGCTGTATCAGGTTACTATTGCCAAGAGGAAGAGCAGTGAGTTCTCAAACTCCCACGTCAGTCTTTTTCTGATTGCCTAGAGCAGTCTTCAGTGCCACGAGCTGGATTCAAGAAAAGTCCTATTCATGCCTCCTCTCAGGAGACTTAGCTCTGCTTTCTGAAGGAACCAAGCTGGGGTGGTTTTCAAGGGTAGCTGTAGGTATTGAAGGTTCCACCATTGAACCATCATCAGGTCTTTGATCCAGAGGATTATCTGGTGTGGAGTCATGGTTACTGCTGGCATTCTAGGGAAGAGGAAGGGAAAACCACAAGTTAACATCCAGCTGTGTGGATTTGTTCAGAAAATACACAGAGACTGTCATTCCTGATAAGCCAAGGGAGCTTTGTCTTAACAAGGATCACAAAATCATATTCACAGCACAGGGCACAAGCAGCCAGGCAAGAGCAAAAGCCATCATACGCAGGGAACAGATCAGATAAACTTACCTGTCCTATATTTTCCTAACTGCTTTTCCCCAAGAAGCATGTAGAAAAAAAACTTAGTGTATTTTAAGACAAATAATAATTCTGTGTAGGTAAGAAAGAACGTTCCTCATAGCTTCTCTCTATGCACTTGGACATATTTTCCTCATAGACTTTCTACGTAGTACTTTCTATTGGAATGTCGGCAGTGTGCTATTTGGGGAACAGAACTATGAATATTTCAGCAGACAAGTAAATTATCTTTCCCAATAATCACAAAAGGGGTAGGACAAAAAAGACATAGGTACATTTTTTGCTAACCTAAAAATGTATTGTAAAACATTCTTCTCCAGCTGTGCAAATGAATATACTAAATAACAAGATTAATGTTATATTCTGTGGATGAACCACAGAATGGTTAACTGATATAAGAAAGCAACCTCGTGTGTATAGATGGCTTTGCTAGATGAGGTGCTGCCAAACTGTTTCTCTTGCACAACCAACCCAAGGCATGGGATGAGACACTACACAGTACCTCTGTAGGTCTGAGACAATAGCGGATTGACTATGCAAAAATATTAATGTCAACAGCCTTGTCTTCCTTGATATTTTTAAGAGGTGCTCCTTGGCACCCAATGAAAAAGTTCAGCTTTGCCTCTTGATCAAGAGTTCTAGGATTATTATTATTTTTTTAAAAAAGCTAATAGATTCTGCAGTCTGAGAAGGTTTGACTAAATATGTATTGTAAGATTAAGCATTGTCACTATCATACATCTCTCCATTAAAAATATCCCAATAGATTTTGTGCCTGTCACACAGGCCCAAGAGATCCTCTAGTTTGCTAGCTGCTCCTTTTCTCCAACCACACTCTGAATCCTTTTCCAAATCCCAAGTTACACGACAAATGAACTCTATTTTTTTTTTCTTCCTATGAAATGACAATACTGAATCCATCCAATGCAAGGCACAGAGCTCACCCATGTCTAACTGCCTTGCCCAAGCAAAATCCATGTTACATTTTTGTAACCTCTGTTACTGTTTTAATAGCACAAAGATTTAATATGTGAAGAATGTTATGTACTAATACTGTATTTTGGGAGCTTCTGTTTTAGAATAGGAAAGCCTTGAGTAGCAGGTGTGTGCAACTTTTTGCCTGGAAAATACCTTTCATGCACCCAAGCCCTGGTTACCTGCAAAGGCTGGTTTTCGAGTGCCTGATTGGTTTTGGAGAGCTGAACCATCTCTTTTATCTGATAAAGAACATAGGCTAAAGTAACCCAGGGTGAAGAACTGACACCCCAGGCAGGCTTGTGTACATCTTCCTGCTCTTCTTGATGCTTGGTCTTTTTGGCAGGAAGCTTGGGCAACGGGCGAGGCATGATATCTTCAGTCTGTTGTACCAGATCAATTGTGGCAATGGGCACCGGACTTGAAGGCACTGGGATCCTTTCGGCCAACATGGTCTTTTCTAAAATTTCAAACAACAGACAAGTTGTTCACTTCAAGAGAACTCACCATCTAAGAGTTAAGTGCAAGCACTTTTCTGAATCCAGCATTCTGATCCTAGCTTCTCTCTGGCTGTAGTAAGAATCCATTCCCAGATTTTGATAACAAGCTCCATTTCCTCAATTATGAAATTAGCACTTACTGACTGCTAGCTACTGTACTGGGGAAAAATACTTCACACCCAATATAATACAAAAGAGGTACAGAGTCTTCTCTCAATCCATTTGCAATATAGCTCTTTTTGTTTGCAAGAAGAAAAAACAAGCACTGTATAAAACAATTATCAATAATGTTTAACTTCCAGTCTTATTTTCAAATAAAATAGTACGCGGCCGGGCAAATGAAGCCAAGTTTTCAAACATCTCATGTAACTTTAGGTCATCTAATTCTTCTAAGATGCAGTTCAGAGAAAGGTATCAAAGCATCTCTTTTATTTCAATTACCTGAGCATTCACAAAACCAATTTTTAAAACGGACTTGAATTATTATACAAAGAAGTACAGTAATAGAGGCAAGCTTATTTTTAGCAACTTTTTTAGCTTATAGGTGAGTCATTCTACATTTCTCCCCATTCTACATCCTTCTATACAGACAGAAAAACTCCAGAGACAACCTCCAGATGGATCTGCATGATGAAAATTACAGATTTACAGGATGAGGACATGGAGGAATTGTTTCACTAGCAGAAACCATTTTCTATAGACACTGGATTTTACCATTTTTTCCCCCTGGTATTGTTTTCCCAAAGACATCAATGTTATAGGCCTATGTGCATGTCCTTTCAATACTTTTAAATCAATCTGCATTATATCAAGAACACAAATCAGGTTTACTCTTGCTTCAATCTGACATT
This sequence comes from Notechis scutatus, assembly GCF_049901735.1. Taxonomy (NCBI): domain Eukaryota; kingdom Metazoa; phylum Chordata; class Lepidosauria; order Squamata; family Elapidae; genus Notechis; species Notechis scutatus. The sequence continues at coordinate 179,723,907 of NC_142009.1, forward strand.
GTGAAGGGGGAAAAAAAATCCAGTAACCCAATCTACTGTATAGGCATACTATAACAGGATTGCAAAACTACCGATGCTCATGAGATGGCAACACAGTATTCTGCTTAGGCTTGCTGCCATTATCTAGAAGCTATTTGAATTGTTGGAGTTCAGATCTGGTAGGGCTGCAGTAAATAAAGCTAAGTGGTAAACAACACAATATGTCACATGAATAAGAATGAATCCAATCCAAAGTCATAAAAAGTCATCACTCAGGCTAATTGGTTAGAGACAGCAATTAAAAACAAAAAACAAAAATGACTTCAGGATAATGCAAACTAAAAATAACCCAAAGGAGAAAACCAGTTAGGTAAGGTTATATACCTAAGGGAATAAGCATTTTACCTTCTTTCTCATCCTGAACTGCCACCCACTGAATCAAAGCAAAAAGCAAGAGGATAACAAGAAAAGCCATTCCTATCCCTCTGAATGTTGAGGCTGCTCCTGTAGAGGAAAAAGCACACAGAATAAGGTCTGATTCTGGTGGCACAGTGATTAGAATGCAGTATTCCAGGCTAATTCTGCCGACAGCAGTTCAATTCTCACTGGTTCAAGGTTGCCTCAGCCTTCTATCTTTCTGAGATGGGTAAAATGAGGATCCAGATTTTTGGGGGCAATAGGCTGACTCTGTAAACCGCTTAAAGAGAGCAGTAAAGCACTGTGAAGTGGTATATACAAAAGTCTAAGTGCTATTGCTATTTTGTTGCATGAGAGCAATTGACAAGGTAGGCATGTATTTACTAAAACTTGACAAGGTAGGCATGTATTTACTAAAACATGCCCTACTCATGCTTCAGTAAATAAATGAGCCCATTTGGTGTGGTGGTTAAAACACCAGGCTAGAAATCAGGAGAGTATAACCGTAGTTCTAACTTTAGGCACAAAGCCAGCAAATGACCTTGGCCAGGTTACTCTCTCTCAGCCCAGGGAAGAAGGCAAGGGAAATCACTTCTGAAAAACCTTGCCAAGAATAATGGGCAATTGCCGGGAGTCAAAATTGACTCAGTGGCACAAAGACAAACAAACAAAGCCCTATCCTCATTTAAATGAAACTTTCTCCCCTGCAAAAGTGTAGGAGAGAATAACATTCATGCTCCAAGGAAGCAGCTGCCCCAAGTAGTGGATCACTGCACCATTTTGTTTATTCTCCCTCAAAAGGCAGAAGATAACTTGAAGGGTCATGGACGGTGAGATCAAAGAGACAAGCGGAACCGTATTTTAGTTAAACAGACAAAAATGGATGCCATTTTTTTTAAAAAGCCAGAGAAAGCTATCTACATTTATGGATACTTTTCATTAACAATTGCTGAACAGCTATGACCTTACATTAAGGAAATTACACAATGTAATTATTATAGGTTTTATTTACACTACCGTACGAGAGGCTTTTTAATAGTTATTGTTCTTTAAGGACTCTTTAGGGGCCTCAGGTTTCATTATAAATGTGCACATTTGTCCATTTCAGCCTATAACTGGAACTGGAAAGTGTGAAAAAAGGTGTTCCCAGTAGGAGTGTGTATTTTTTAAAAAAGATTTTAATGCTAAAAGTTTGGTAGTCATTGGATATTTACACTTGAAATGTTTTCCCATTTCCTTCGAACAAGATCACATATTATCTGCTGCAAACTCTGAAGAAGAGACCATTGTTTCACTTCATTTCAAAATCTATGCACCTTTCCTGTGCCACTAATTTATCTGCTTCAAAACTTCCTAGTACAGTTTGCAAATCTCTCTATGTGTTTATCAGAACAATCTCTCTCTCTCACTCTCTCTCTCAAGATCTATTAATTATTAGTTTATATATCACATTTAGAAACCTCCCATCTTTCTTATAGAGCAACTTTGGGCCATGTACAAATCTAATAATAGCAATAATTACCAGAGAGGAGGCTGCATCCCAAAGAAGCCAGCCTGCCCAGCTGCTAAATCACCACGGTCATTGCAAGAGCACCATCTATCATGCAAATAGCAGGGTTTGTGCTGAGAGAAAATGAAAATCCCTACTTATATTGAAAATCTCACAATTAGTTGGCTTTGGTTATGGGCTAAGAATGAGATACCATCTTCCTCAGCAACATCTTCTATTTCCTAGAAGATGATGAGCAAAGTCCCTTTGAGATGAAGTTTGGAGGACTTGTAGAAATGTCTCTAGAACTACCGCAAGAAAGTTGAATTATTGATATTTGCTGATTGATATAGGCTGCATTCTCCCAGTGTGACTTTTCCCTTTCTGTTCATTTTGCATGTGTTTGCGTGCGCGCATGCATATATGACAGCCTAACAAAGGAAAGTATTCAAATTGACTGGTTGCCTGCAACAGTGAGAGCTACAGTCCAAGACAACAGGAATGGGACAACTTACCACAGCCAACTCGCCATAGCAAACTCATCATGGCCAACTCGCCACGGGTCAATTTAACAATTCTATTTAATTATTTAAAATAAAATAAAAATATTTTAATTTTTGCCGTTCACATTTCATTCTATCCATTCTTTTGCATCTTTTCTTTAATGATTCTATTCCACCATTTTCTCTGATGTTAGTGCAACTCTTGTCCTGCAGCGAGTTTTCCTGTGGCGAGATGGCCATGGCAAGTTGTCCTGCAGTGAGTTGGCCATTGGGAGTTGGCCATGGCGAATTGTCATAGACCCCAAGACAACTACACAGCATCTGGTTGAGGAAAGCCAAACCAGGAGTCTGGTAGCACTTCTGACTGCTACCACAGTTCTTCAATTTCCGTAACAGTTGAGGAAAAGGCTCTCTTCAAACAGTTGAAAGTCATATAAATGCCCAGGTTTCCCTTACCAAAATAATTGACCAACACTCCACCAATCATTGCTCCACATCCTCTGCCCAGGCCAAGGTGAAGACCCTGCAAGATCCCTTGGGCTGATGTCCTCAGTTCCAGAGGCACCGCAGCGCTTAGATAAGAAATGCAAGCTGCCCAGATGGCTGCATGGGTTACACCTACAAAGAAGAGAAACATGAACACCACGTATTCTAAAGATGGTTGTTCTGCAGGAGTGTTGGGAGTTATACAACAAATACAGATCATGGCAAGAGTGTGTGGCCATTTTAGGGTGCAGCTGCACTTTGAACCCTGTGTACTCTACAAGAGCTATAAAACTGAATGAGGCTGGTGGTAAAGAGTGCCAGAACACATTCATACATCTACCATCTGTCACTTTCTTCATCAGCATCGTATCTGGGGAAATTGTAAAGAGTTTCTTTATTTTCCCTTTATTTTTAAATTACAGATGTGCAAACTCAGTGAGATATATTTTTATTTTAAAAAACCCATGAAAATAAATTTGGCTGGTCAATTAATTTGCCTGCAAAGACTCACATTTAAATTAAATAAAACTTCCATACTCTTGTTAGAGTACTTAATATAACTTTTAGTAAAATACATCTTGCAACTAATCTAGAAGATTTTCTTATTTTGTAGAAACAAAATAAATAATTTTCTAAGAAAATAGCAAAAACAAATTTCGAAAAGTAACAAGTTCAAATTCCAAGCAATATTGCTGAATATCTATGGCCGTGATGGTGAACCTATGGCATGCATGCCAGAGGTAGCACACAGAGCCCTCTCTCTGGGCATGCGAGACGTCGCCCCAGCTCAGCTCTGGTGCACATGCACGTGCATTGCCTCCCACCAGCCAGTCTTCAGATCTCTGGGCGCGCAAGGGGGTCGTGCACGCATGTGGGATGGGGCGCACGTGTGGGAGGGTTGCCCATGCATGTGGCCTGGGGTAAGGCGCATGCATGGGTGCGCATCTATTGCATTTTGGGGGTGCGCATGCATGCACTTTGGTGCAGAAAAGGTTAGCCATCACTGATCTAGGGTTCCTGCAATCTTCATTCTTTCAGTCATATACTTGCTAATACTACAAATATTAAATAGTACTACAAATAACGTTATGAATATTGGAGAATCAGTTTTATGTAATTGTTAAGCTGTTAGAGTAGAAGCTGAGAGACTTCAGTTCTAGTCTTCCTCTAGCCACAAAAGGTGTGATTTTGGGCCAGTCAATCTCACTCTTGTCAGGCCCAGCCCAAGAACAACATAGAACAATTGAGGCAAAAGTTCAGCTCTTTGCTCAAGCCAGATAGAATCTTGTCAAACTAAATCTATACTACTCTAACACTAACTGATATATACTCTGGGAGTTTCTAGGGAGTGGCTATTCTAAATCTCTTCCTCCTGTGATTCAGCTCCAGGCTGTGTTCTCCCCTGTCTAACCCCTATCTGCAGTGGAATATGTTCCTTCCTTCCTGGGAAACTATCATTTTATGTAGTCCACCACACCACTTCCCCTTTGTGGCCTATCACACCACTTTAAATCCACTTTAAAAAGTGATAGCTGTGGGGAAAAATAGGAGGTGGGAACATTATACTATAGGCTGCCTTGAGTTGTACAAACGAAGTCAGAATATAAATCTAATAGTAAATAAAAATATTCTATTCATAGTTAGAATGTTAGCCTAAGTCAGGGGTGTCAAACTCGTGTTGTCATGGCATCATCACATGACATATCGGGACTTTTTCCCCCTTCACTAAACCAAGTGTGGGCATGGCCAGCAGGTGACGCATCCGGCCCACGGGCCGCAAGTTTGACACCAGGGGTGGGATTCTACCAGTTCGCACCTATTCGCTAGAACCAGTTGTTAACATTCTAAGCAGTTCGGAGAACCGGTTGTTAGAAGAAATTACTGGCCTAATCCTGTAAGGAAGGCAGGAAGGAAACATTCTGGTGTTGCTTACAGAACCTGCCTCCGTTAACCCTTATTACATTCTTGGCAGGACTAGACTTCCTGTCTCTGGAACTTCTCTGGAGTTTTTTTCCCCTCCTTTGCTGGTACTTTGCTTGTGTGGAGTGACCATTGAAAAAAGTGACTTATGACCATTTTTCACACTTACAACTGTTGCAGCATCCCCACAGTCACGAGAGGCCAGGCGAGGAGATGGGTGCCTCGATGTGAGTGATGTTGAGTTGGTCATGCCCAGCCAGTCACATGACCACCAAGCCATGTCCACCCAGTCACATGACCACCAAGCCACACCTACCAACTAAGCCACACCCACAGAACCAGTTGTTAAAAAATTTGAATCCCACCCGTTTGACACCCCTGACCTTAAGTGATGGAAGAATGTTAACCCGAGTGAGGGAAAAGACTAAAGGTATTTTAAGTTTCATGGATGAAAATGCCTTATGAGCATAGCTATTCTAATCTTCTACTGGATGGGCCAATTTTGGGGGCTTTTTGGTGGACCTGATTGTTCCTCAGTTAGCAACATTTTCTTGGACTTGGAAGCTTCTGTTTCCATTGCCTCCCTTCTAATCAGATGCATTAATTCATAGAGCACAGGACACATCTCAACAAGTCTTGTCTGGATCTCAGAAATTTCCACCTCTTCCCTGCCCCAAATCCATTATCAGCTATTTGGCCTTTAACTTTCACCTCAGTCGCAGAAAATGACTAATGCTAACCAAAACAGAACAAAACTGGTTCTGCCTGAATGCATAGTTAATTTTAAAAAAACAATATTTTCCTTTACAATTACACAGGTAATACGATATTAACAGGCTTAAGAAATTAATACCTTCTAGGTACAGCCCTGCTAGCAACTAAGCCTTATCTGCTGCAAGTTTCATCAGGAATCCCTTGTCTGAAAGGGTGCGTTGTTGGCTTAGATCACATGGCAGAATATTATGTCCGCCAACTGTAGAAATCACTTTCTGTCATTCACCTTTTTTGCTCCACCTGCCATAATAGAATTGTACAAAAAGGATCCCTTTGGATTAGAGTTCCTGACGAAAGCTGAAGCCCAGGTGGATTTACTATATGCTTAGTTATGGCTCAGCAGGCATTACTTGTAGGAACCTGAATCGTAGAATTCAGACACAGAAGCACCCTGTTTTCTTACCTTGAAGGACTTCCATAGGCAGAACAGTCCAAGCATTTTCTAGATAAGAGATATAAATATAACGAGCTGTATTGCAGGCAAGACCGATATACAGGACTCTGCAAGTAAATAAGAGGAGAGATCACTGATTACTTCTGATGTGTTTTAATATTCTTACCCACAAATTCTCTGTATTGCTTTCAATCTGATCTACTTGAGCTTCACAAAAAATGAAGATTTAAAAATATATCCAGGACTGGACACCAAGTTGTTCACAGACCCTCTTAAAATGCAGAGGGAAAATGCACAGAGATAGTAGCGGCCAAACTATTTAAATTGGACACATTTTGCCCATTCTACTCAACACATAGAACCAGTTGGAATGGTGGTTAAGGGTCCAGGCTAGAAACTAGAAGACTATTCGTTCGAGGCTTGCCCTAGGCACAAAGCCAGCTGAGAGACTTTCAGTCACTTTCTCTCAGCTCTAGGAAAGTTTGCTAGAGGTGAGAGAAGCTGAAGGGTGTAGTCCAGTCACCAAGAAACAAAAACTGAGTCAAAGGTGTGTGCACGCAAGCACACCAGTGTGTGTGTGTGTGTGGACGCACGCACACACACACACACACACACACAATCAACAGACACCGAAGAGTATTGTTTGTTGATGGGGGAAATGGACAAGTAGGGTGGTACAGCAAGGAATGACAAGGAGTGAGAAATGACACTGCAACATTTCATTGCAGAATCCCACTTACCGTTCAATCTACAGGTAGTCCTCAACTTACAATTCATTTTGGGACCATTCAAAGTTACAGGAGCACTGACTTAAGACCGTTTTTCACACTTACGGCTGTTGCAGCATCTCCATGGTCATGTGATTTATATTCAGCTGCTTGACAACTGACTCACATTTATGACGGTTGCAGAGTGACGGGGTCATGTGATCCCCCTTTGCGACCTTCTGACCAGCAAAGTCAATGGGGAAGCCAGATTCATTTAACAACTGTATTTACTAATTTATCAACTCCAATGATTCAGTTAACAAATGTGATGAGAAAAGTCATAAAATGGGGTGAAACTCACTTGCCAAATTTCCCACTTAACATACACTTTGGGCTCAATTGTGGTCCTAAGTCAATGTCTACCTGTATTTTCAGTGAAAATGTTATGCACAATAGCAGTTGCACATTTCTTTTATAGCATTTTATTATGTTTATTATCTTTTATAATATATTAGTAAGCATATATATGCTGATTGCTTTAAATATTTATTGGCATTGAAATGTTAAGCTTTCCTGCTGTTCATTCTGAGTACTACTGCAGAGAAACCAGTGGGTTTCTTTTTTTAAAAAAAAGAATAAATATAAATCATATGCTATACTTTATTGAGTCTCAAGTACTAGGTATAAATACAGTGGTAAGAATATTCAACAAATTACCAAAAATATTTCTTGGCTTATATTTAATGTAAAACTATACAAAGTAAATAGTAATAATAAAAAATGTAACTGGCAAAAAAGAGGATATTTATTGTAAATATGTCATGCCTTTATTAGAATAAGCTGTCTTTCTAAATGCATAATATTGGAAACAAATACATTTCAATATTAACAGAGCCCATATGGATTCACTGGCATATTTAATGTCTCTCTGAATGTCTGAATTCCAAAATATGTTCATAATTATAAATATTTATTTTGCTGAAACTGGATATACAGTAGGGAGTCTTCCACTTATAACCACAATTGGGTCTGGAATCTTGGTCATTGAGTGAGAGTCCGTTAAACAAGACGCTACATAATCATTTCATTCAATGATCACAATCTTGGTTCTCTCAGTTGCAATTAAGCGACACGCAAATCATTAAGCGGAGTGCCAGGAAGATGATCTAAGCCTCCTGGCACGGTGAGGTGGGAAGCCTACTTATTTATTTATTGGTATCCCGCCTTTATTATATTTACAAATAGTTCAAGGCAGTGAAAGTATCCAATATACCTTCTTCCTCAGCAACAATTTTGTTCTTCCACCTTTTCCCCACAGCAACAATTCTGTGAGTTGGGCTGGCTGAGAGAGAGTAACTGGCCCAAAGTTATCTAGCTGGCTGTCATGGCTAAGGCAGGACTTGAACTCACAGTTCCTGCTTTCCAGCCTAGTGCCTTAACTAGACCAAGCTGGTTCTATCCCACATCAGTTTAACCACTCAGTACTTCTGAAAGCGGACTGCAGCCCGTGAAACATACGCATTTTAATAAAAACTCAAAAGGTATTACCAGATTCCTTTTAATTTTTGACACCATACACTAATGTAGCTCCTACAATGATCAACAACTATTATATTTAAGAAAAGTAGAAAGGGTTAAAGTATTTTGGGAAGGAAAAAATAAAGAATGCTGACCAAGCAGGTGAATGAACATGAATGAAAGTGCTAACCACAGTGACAGTCACAAATAAATTAAATGCATTCAGTGGAAACTGTGAAGTGTGCAACATGAGTAGGAAATAGCATTCCCATAAAACTATTTGAAATACAACACACATAAATTAAAAGAGTTAAAAAAGAATTGTTAGAAAGAGAAAAAATTCTACACACTACAACATAATTCCAAAATCATGATGGAATAGAACACAAATTCTACACTTTCTCAGACTCCAAGGAAGGCCCTTTCCATCAGCTCCCTGCTTCTCTTTCAAGGCATCAGAAGGTTTTCTTTTTCTCTTCTGCAGCTTATCACTGCACTTCTTACCAATTCATACTTCCATATAATTCCCTCTGGCTAATTCCATATAACTCACAATTTAGCAACCACAATCAATTTGGTATAACTCTAGGCTTTTCTACTTTGCTTTGCCATATACAGTATACTTTGATATTTTATCACCTCTTATTATCTTAAATTATTTTCAAGGCCTTTTTAAACTCCTATTTATTTATTTTTGTCAATTGCTTACAAGATAATAGGTATAAGTAAAAACATAGTTATGAATACATGGATACATATAAGAAAAATAAAAAATAAAAGAAACAATAGGACAGGCTGCTGTATATTATTGCTAAAAGCTGGAATAGCTCAATTATAGCATCAAAGACATGGCCAGGTGCTGATTGTGGAATAAATTATGAACTGCTCCTCTGCATATTGGTGGTGATGGAGGAGGCGGAGGAGATTTCCACAATATGATCTTGAATATATACCCACCATGATCAGGAATCATGATGAAATCCTAAGCCTCGCTGATAAAGAACCAGAGGAAGGATTAATGTGAAAAGAGACGATCAAGAGAAGAAAGCAAACTGGATGTCAGAACAAACTATGGAAATTGCTGAGAAGAGAAGCTAAAACTAAGAAGGACAAAATAACCCAGAAAAGAACTTAACAGAGATTCTGAAAGCTGTTAGAAGTAACAAGAAGTAGTATTACAACATCTGCTCCAATCTCGAACTGATGTGCTAAAGCAGGGATCCCCAACCTTTTCGACGCCGCGGCCCGGTTCCGGCGTCAGCTGGGCGCCACGGCCCGGTTCCGGCGTCAGCTGGGCGCCGCCATTTTTTTACGAAAAATCACTTCCGGTGATGTCACGGAAGCAATTTTTCGTCAAAAAAAATGGCGGCGCTTTGCGTGAGCTTTTCGGTAGAAATGGCTTTCTACCCGAAAAAGCTCACCGGAAGCGCTGGCGCCGCCATCTTTTTTGATGAAAAATTGCTTTTTTTACCAAAAAAAGATGGCGGCGCCCAGCAACCAGCGGCCCGGTAAGGCTTGTTCCGCGGCCCGGTACCGGTCCGCGGCCCGGCGGTTGGGGACCCCTGTGCTAAAGGACACCAATGGATAGTCATTAACTGATTCAAAGGAAATCAAAGAAATTTGGAAGGCTACTGAAACACTGCACAGTAAAAATGTCAACATTTAAGATACCTTAGGCTTAGAAAGTATTTTCTTACTTATTAGAACCGCTAATACTAGAAGATGAAGTTAGAGCAGCACTCTGGTCATTACTAAGTTGGAAGGCTACAGGAACTGAACCACTGAAATATGACAAGAGTCAGTCAAGGTTCTAATCAAACGAAATTCAGTAAAACTAGAGAATAATGGTGGCCAACCGAGTTGAAGAAGTCAATTGATGTTCTAATACCAAGGAGATTTAATAGAATCTGTAAACTATTATACAATAGTGAAATCCATAATTTCATATGTTAGCAAAATGGACAATCCAACACACATTAGCTACAGGGTGGGTGGATGGGTACAGTAAAGCTACAAGGTGGGTAAAACAAGAACCCAGATTGTTGGGGGCAATATGGTGACTGTAAACTGCTTAGAGAGGGCTGTGAAGCACTGTGAAGTCTAAGTGCTATTGCTACATGGAAAAAGAGATGTCATATGTTCAGGTTTTAGAAAAGACTCAGGAACACAAGACATTATTGCAGATGCACACTGGATAATTGAGAAAAACCAATAAAATAGAATATGTATGTCGTTGATTATAAAAAGGTCTTTGTGTCAATCATATCAAGATATAGAAAGTGATCAGAAAAATGGGAATCCCAGAACATCTCATTCTCCTCATGAGAAACACATATACAAGTAAAAAAACTACAGTATGGACAGAACATGGTGAAACAGATTGGCTCCAGGCTGGCAAAGGAGTATAACAAGATTGTATATGCTTCCCTTATTTATTCAATTTATATGGCTCAATATATATTAAGGGAAATTAGACTGGAAGAAGATAAGCATAATTTTAAAAAGGGAAGAAAAGCATCAATAATATATGCTATGCTGATGACACTACCGTGATAGCCAAAAATGCAAAGGATCTGCAAGCCTCATTGCTATAAGTCAAAGAGTGCAGTGAAAAAATGGGAGTAAAATTAAATGTGAAGACCAAATGACAAGTAAACAAAGCAATGGTTCATTGAACAAATCAACCTAGAGTTCTCACTTGAGGCACAAATGACCAGGTTCAAATTATCCTATTTTGAACAACTTTATCCAGTAGCACTCAGGTTATGTCATCCAATAACTGTGCCTTTCACAACCTCTCTATTTTGAGATATATTCTTAAAGTAGTTTCAAACATACATACTTACAGTTATCATTAAGACTTACCAAGATCAAATGTTATTAGAATGGGGGAGGGGGGTGTAAAAAGAAACAGTTCAATTTTGATTTGAAGCAGCTTGAGTAATGATCCAGCCCCTGAAAGAAACCTATTCCAACTGAAACACCATGAACTGAAACACCAGTTCAGGGGGTTAACTACTAGATCACTCCCTGCATGGCTGAATCAGCATGATTAGGAGAAGAAATGGAACGCCCAAGGGTGCTGACCTAGAATCTGGTTGACCATGAGTTATAGTTTTCTCTTGGGCATAGAAATCTAACTTCTTAGCCCAACCCACCTCACAGAGTTGTTATGAGGGAAAATAGGAGGAACATTATGTACACTGCCTTAGATTTACAGAAAATGAAGGAGTTTACTTTAATAAACAACTCATTCTTAAAATAGATAATTAGGACCCAGATTTGGGGGGGCAATATGCTGACTCTGTAAACCGCTTAAAGAGGGCTGCAAAGCACTGTAAAGCGGTATATAAGACTAAGTACTATTGCTATTACTACGGCACAAATTTAAAAAGTGATATTTTACTTGAACTGTAATGGATAAGATACTGAAGTCTTCCATTAACTTACTAGGTACAGCAGCATTAGGTAAGATAGTCTTTCCATATCTCATCCTCATCTGAGACATACAGGAATTAAAATTTTGAGAATTAAAGTTTACAGCCAGAATAAAATACAGAAATTGTTCTGAATTACTGAAAGTGATTTATAAAGGATGGCTCTATAGTTTTACACTTCTTGGAACGGCTAATTTTGCAGATCCATTACTTATTGTAAGAAATAATTGTTTAGCTTACATGAACAGTACATGAAAATATAGTTCTTTGTTCTGTACTTGTTCAGTGTATGACACCAAGCAGAATGTTTATGTATCCTAATGTATAAGAACATGCAAATTGCAAAAAAGAAGCCTCTGGGTTCCCACACAGTATTGCCTATTGCTGTTGCATGCTTATAGCTTTTGCTTACCTGATGTGACCAATCAGCTCAATCAGTTTGTGGCTGAAGAAATACGCCGTCAGTTCAGAGATGTGACTTAAAACAGAGCAAACTCCAAAGAGTGTGGTGGTGCCATTCAGATCTTGCAGGTGCCAATAAAGGAAGGTGAACACAAAGCCGTATCCAAAACCCATAAACCATGCCACAAACAGAACTGAGCCATACTGGATACTGCAGAGCAGCTTAATCAAGTGCCAAAAATTAAAAGACTGGGACTGGCTTGTATCACTCTGAGTGTCATGGGAGGAATCTGTAGAGCAGTTTCTGTCCACACGGGAATCCTCCGGTTCTGTGCTTTGAGTTTCCTCTTGCTTGTAGTGATTATACCGGAATCTGAACTGGGTGGCCACAATCAAAGAGAGTGTCATCAAGACTCCAAAGACTATGAAAACGATCCTATAGTTCTTGTAGTCTGGAGCCTTACACCCTTGACCTTCAATGAGCACATCAATATGGGTAGAGTCAATGCCAATGCCCACTGACAGCATGGCCAGACCCCAGCCCAGAGATCCCCACATTCGTTGTAGCCCATAATGGTCCCGGTGTTTGCCAAGATACTGCAGAGTCACAGTGTCTACTATAGTGACTGAGGAGGCACTGAAAAACTCTCCCACAATCACAACAAGGAGAATGAGCAAGAAGATCGCTTCAACCTCCTCATGATCATATAAAAGAGTAAAATGGGCAGGAGGGGCTGATTTTGTGGTGACTGTAGGTGATGGCGTTGTGTAGCTGGTGTTTCCCAACAGACCCGCAGTAACAATACCTTTTGGAGTGCTGACAACAGTTGCACCCTTTTCTTCTTTTAAAGCACGCTTCCTAGCTCCATTTTGAATAGTTGGAGAAAAGGTAGTTTTAGAATTTGTGGACAAAGCTGAGCTCAGAGTTGGCAAGTTGTAAGTCAGCAAATCTCTTTTCCCTCGACTCTTTGTTATCGTACTTCCCAGAGTGGGAATGACAGAAGAAATGGAGATATTTTGCGGGGATGCTGTTATAAGGGGACTGGCATTGGTAGGGGGAACGTGGATAGGTTTCTTTATTGTACACCTTAAGGTTGCTGGTTTAACAAATCCAATTCCCAAGTTAAACAGCACCCAGCATAAAAGGGAGAAGAGAAGAACAACTTTCCCCTTTTTAAAGCGATCTGCTACCACTCCCCAAAAGGGAGCACTGCAAAATTCAATGAAGTATCTAATCCCTACTAGGAGTCCACTCTGGCTGGGAGTCATGCCTAGTTGTTTGTAGTATACAGGAAGCAATGGGTACAAGGAACCATAAGCAGCATAAAAGAAAAAATAAAAAACTTTTGAGATCAAGAGATCATTATTCACTTTCACGCAGTGTCTTTCAAGCCAATCAAGCTCTTCGTCTGGAATAGTAGTGGTCTCTGTTGAAGGAGTATCACTTTGGGTTTGGAGGTCTTGCTCCTTGGGAATCTCACTGAAAGGATCAGCAAGCACATATTTTCTCTTCTGCTCTTCTTCATCATCAGTTAAGATGGCTACTTTATCATTGGTCGCCATGATTTCACCGTAAGCATGAGATATACATGTGATTCTCCAGACTTCAGTTCAAGGAGCCTGTAGATACAAAAAAACCAGCAGTTAATAGGATAGTACTTAAATATTTGGGGGGAAGAATGCTGCCATTCCAAAGAATAAAATATTTCACTTCTCACTTCACTTCTCACATATATAAAATCTGAATTAATCTGAGATCAGTATCACTCCTAGAGCTCCATGATCTTATGTGATATCCAGAGTTCTTTTTGGCTGAGCCGCTTAACTTTCAACTTAGCTGATCCTCCACCAGAAGAAATATTGTGAAGATATCAATGTAGAGTTTCCTTCAAAAATGTATGGTAGATAGCATCATATCATTAGGAATTCCCTCCTTGCCTCCCTGCTGGAATTTCTCTAGTTCAGTCTCCTTGAGTTTAGCTATTATGTCCCTTGCTGCCCCTTCCCTTTTCTGTTGTTTCTGTTGACTATTTTTCCCCCATTTCCACATATAGTGGCTGGCATGCAGAAACAAAAGCACCACTAGGAGTATCTCTTTTTGCTTTTCCCATTGACCAGCTGAAAGGGGCACTAGTCTACACATAGGTAGCAGTATGAGGAGATATGGGGTTGGGGGCAAATGCCAACAAAACTATGGAAAACAGAAAGCAAGGGGTAGTTGCAAAGATAAGCATTGAACATGAACTCACTCACCCAATTGCTTCTTGAAGCCAAATAGTAGCAGTAAATAATCAGCATCTTAGATTAGCTATCATAGTTTTCTAATAAGAAACCCTTGTAATATGTAAAACATGCAATCTCTTAATAAAATTTAGCTTAGCTTTACAAAACATTAATTCTATTTATTTCCTGTACCAACAGTACCTTATATCTTCTTAATCAAAACAGAATTATATGCAGGCATATGTTTAAAGGAGCAGAGAATCGGGAGTGGAAATGGAGTGGAAATGGGAATGACCATAAAGCAAGTTATTTAAAAATGGTCAGGAACATTGGAAATAATCTGAATCATATCTCAAATCATCTGCTCATTTGATAGAAAGTGAACAGCCAGCCCCCTGACCCAGAACCAAAGAACCTTTCATAAATTTATTTTTATTTTAAAATGTTTGGTCACTTTGTGGACGAATGGTGCTTTAGACAAAAAGAGCATCCCTTTTCTTGGTTCAGCAAAAGCACATATAGAAACAAACACAAATCTATATTATCACAAAACCAGTTCGAACAATTTGACATTCCAAAAATAGCTGTATTATCCCATAAGGCTTTGTGCAAAAATAAGTTAACTCACATTTGCTAGACCAATACTCGAATACAGTTCATCAGTCTGGAACCCTCATTACGTATCTGATATTAACACAATTGAGAAAGTCCAGAAATATTTCACAAGAAGAGTTCTCCACTCCTCTACTCGTTGTAGAATACCTTATGCCACCAGACTTGAAATTCTAGAACTAGAAAACCTTGAATTACGCCGTCTTCGGTCTGACTTAAACATGGTATATAAAATCATACATGTCCTGTCAATGAATACTTCAGCTTCAACCATAACAACACAAGAGCACACAATAGATACAAACTCAAAGTAAACCGCACCAAACTTGATTGCAGGAAATACGACTTCAGCAATAGAGTGGTCAATGTCTGGAATACTCTACCCGACTCTGTAGTCTCTTCCCCAAACCCCAAAAACTTTAACCTTAGACTGTCTACTATTGACCTCACCCCTTTCCTAAGAGGCCTGTAGGGGGCGTGCATAAGCGCACCAACGTGCCTACCGTCCCTGTCCTATTGTTTCTCTTATTCTTTTATTTTTCTTATATGTACCCATTTCATGTATTCACAACTATGTATACACTTATACTTATTATCTTGTAAACAATTGGCAAATCAAATAAATAAATAAAAAATAAATATTCTTAAATGACCACGTAAGCTGTTTCTCAATGAAACTGATCTTTGTTGTTCCTTAATGTCCCCTGCTAATTTTAGAATATTGTCATTCCTGATATCAGATTTATGGTGATGCTGTTGAAGAGAATTGTGCACAGACTAATTCATCAAACATAAATTACAAACTGACATAACTGAGACTATTTTAGCAGTTCCCATATAACCATTTGGAAGGATACAAATAATTATTTCAGCAGACATTTTACCTTGCAGCTATATAGGAGGATGGAGGACTCTCTTTTTAGTGCTTGGGAGGGAGAATACAGTTGAGGTTATCATTCATAATCTACTAGGAGTTATAAATTATATGACATATTACACTATGCTATGGTGAGTGAGGCACACACAAATTCCTTTTTAGATTACACTTATATTTTAGAGGCACTAAAACATCTCTTGGACCACAGCATGTACAACTCTTAGATAACATGGTGATATCGACTCACTAAACAATTATGGAGTTCTTTTTAAATAATTCATAAGACTGCAGTGATCAATCATCTGTGTCAAAATGCTAGGCTGATGTTTTTAAAGCATTTATCTTATTAGCACCACAAAAAAACCTTATTTCAGCCAGAAACAATTTTAATAATTATACCAGTCACCAAAGTAAATTAATTATTGCTGTAATTATTTATTTTTAAAATATTAGGAATATTGCAATAAAGATGTCTGATTCATTGGAAAAACATTTTAAGGTAACGCTACCTCCTACATTTTGAAAACAAAGCAATAATGCAAAGTATAATGACTATTATTATTATGACCCACAAAAGGTTATGTAAAGGTTAATATATTCATCTGTAAAAGAACAAAGCTTTATATCAGCTGCTACTTATGCAACAAACTTCCTGGGCTTTTTGATCACAGAAAAACCTAAGTGGTCACCTAACTGGTCTATAGAAAATTAATCAATAGATCATTTAAACCATAATTTAAGCTAAAAAGTATTAGAAAACTGAGTTACAGTATCAACTGTTTATTTTTCACGGGTATTCATTATTCAGGTCACATTTTTTCTGATTCTTTTTATTTATTATTTTTTCATATTTTTTATTATTTTTTCAGATTCTTTTTTTTTTCAGATTCTTCTGATTTATTCTTTTTATTTTTCTAATTATCCATCCTATCTATTGTTGATAAAGGACTAGCTTTCTACATATGCTGCAATATGGAAATATAAAAGAAAGACACATTTTCAGATGCTTGTCTACAGAGATGTTGACTCCAATTAATGATGGATGCTGCTCAGAGATAAAGAAAATGATGGCATTTAGCTGAAAAGCATTTAGCATTTGGTGCTTGAATAGACCTCCAGCTTACACTTTAGTGCCATTATGGACATCAGAGGAAGAATACTTGCTGTTAAACCATGTGATGTGGACTTGAAATTAACCCCATCACTTAGCTGAAGAGAAGGGAATAAATCTAGGCTGAAAGACATTCACCATTAGCACTCCCATTAGGGAGAGATGGATTGCATCAAGAGAGCCATGTGAATCTCAGGAGGCAGTTCACATAGGAGCCTCTCTCTTTCTTAGAAATTTATTTATTTATTATTTATTTATTTTTGTCAATTGCTTACAAGATAATAGGTATAAGTAAAAACATAGTTAATGAATACATGGCTACATATAAGAAAAATAAAAAATAAAAGAAACAATAGGACAGGGACGGTAGGCACTTTGGTGCGCTTATGCGCGCCCCGGGACCTCTTAGGAAAGGGGTGAGGTCAATAGTAGACAGTCTAAGGTTAAAGTTATTGGGGTTTGGTGAAGAAACCACAGAGTCATGTAGAATATTCCAGACATTGACCACTCTGTTACTGAAGTCGTATTTCCTGCAATCAAGTTTGGTGCGGTTTATTTTTAGTTTGTATCTATTTAGTGCTCTTGTATTGTTTTGGTTGAAGCTGAAGTATTCATTCACAGGTAGGACATTGCAATGTATGATTTTATAAACTATACTTAGATCGGACCAAAGGTGGCGTAGTTCTAGGTTTTCTAGGTCTAGAATTTCGAGTCTGGTGGCATAAGATTTCTGTTTCAAATTGTGGGATGCAATTGGCTCAACCAGTAATAATGCATTTCATCCCCCTGGTGCCTCACTTTCCTAGTTTGTCATTGCATGGCAGTAGGTTCATGATTTCTCCATGGGGAATGAAAGAGAGGAGCCAGGTGGCTGACATAACTATTGACTTCAAAGTATGCGCCTTCGCTATTGCGTTTCATCACAATTACCAAACCCCTTCTATTTCAGTCACTGGAAAGTTCCCTAAAGGCATCCTTTCTATTTGCCTACTAAAACCAACTTAACTGGTTGGAGCTTTAATGAAAGCAGGAAGGGATCTTACATAACCTAAGTGTAAAAACAGTAAAGGTAATCCTTGATTTACAACAATTCACCTAGAGACCATTCAAAGTTACAACAACACTGCAAAAAGTGACTTATGACCATTTTTTACACTTAGAAACATTGATTCACTTAACAACTGTGGCAAGAAATGTTGTAAAATGAGGCTAAGTTCACTTAACAAATGTCTTACTTAACAGATTTTGGGCTCAATAGTGGTTATAAGTTAGGGAGCAAGTGAATTGAAAGAAACAAAAAAAAAAACAAGAAAAGAGAAGTCTGCAAATGTGGAATCTTTCTAACATCAGCATAACTCTGTCCATGAAATTACCAAAAGTCCAGATCAACCTGAAGGAGGCTTTATGATTTCTCATTGAACAAATTGTAAGAAGAAAGCTAGATTAGTTCAAGGTAGTTTTCATAACCTTATTTCCTTTTAATAAAATGTGTTGGTTTGAAAAACTTTCCTAGATTCCCCTTTGGTTTTTTATTATTTCTGTAGTTGTCTCAGATTTTTCTACATAATGAAGAAGGGAGGAAGGAAGAAAGGATGGAAGGATGGAAGGAAGGAAGGAAGGAAGGAAGGAAGGAAGGAAGGAAGGAAGGAAGGAAAGAAAGAAAGAAAGAAAGAAAGAAAGAAAGAAAGAAAGAAAGAGAAAAAGAAAAAGAAAAAAGAGGAAACCTTTTTTTCCTCAGTAAAGTTTTGGTGAAGATAAGTATAAAAAACTAAATGTACAGTGAACAATATAAACTTCTACACATGAAAGTCTTCCATTGACACTAATAAACCATTAAACAATAAGATTAGCTAAATGAAGGCTGGGGGGGGGGAGGGAAGATTGATAAAAATACACAAGATGGTTTATTAGCTCATAAAGAAGAGGAAACATACACTGGGGGGAGGCATATGTTTCAGAAAAGGCACTACTAAAACCCTTTAGTTGAGTACAATCATTCCTTTGACCAGACTTCAAAGGTTAAAAAAAAACACAGAATAATGGGTAGCATCCCTTTATTCATTTAGAACAAAAAACAGCTGGCTTGAGATTTCCATTTTTTAGACAGGCCACCAGCCATAAAACAGCCACTTATCAAAAAACAAACTCTTATTCTTTGCCATCATCCTTTTAAATCTGTTTCCTAAATGGTTCTATTTTTATTTTAAAAAAGAAAATAGAAAAACAGCATCATCCTTGCTTCACAAAATATCTGGAACATTTACACATTGAAGCAAGACAATCAGTAGAGAATTGTACCATAGACTAATACAGCATTTCCCTAAGCCACCCATCAAAAGAGGGCCCCCAAAATTACATTTTCAGAAAATTGACTCCCCCCCCCCAACTTTGCACATATCCTATCTCAAATCAGTGGGGATTTCTAGGAGCAACCTTTGGGCCTTGGGTTAGCATGGCCTTTGGTACACGTGACAACTCTGCCCCCCCCCCCATGTTGCAGTTATTATTTGATTTTTTAATGACCTGATGACCAATAGAAAACTCACCTGTATATGAAATCAGACCATACCATTTTATGAGTTCAAAAGGAAGGGGGTTAGCTACAAAACAATGTGCATACATACCAAATATTAAATATCTATGCCTGTGAAGTGATATAATTCTATTTCTCTGATTTATTGTGATTTGAATCTTCTATAATCATGGAAGACATACATTTTAATATAAACAGCATTGTTTGTAAAGGTATTAACAATTTATTAAGAACAAAATCTCTAATTAAAAGGTAGACAATCATTTGTTGTAAATTGTTTAGATATTATTTGTGATACATTATTAGAGGAAATTAATGAATATTGGGGGGGGGGGGGCTTAAATTTTTATGGTGCCTAAGGCCTCACACAGGCATAATGTATCACTGAAGACAATTAGAAGCCTGCTTGTCAGCATTCCTATTTGTTTCTTAGCAATACATTTTCTTGCTCACTCTTGTTCAAACACTTTTTTTCTCAGTGAAATTCCCCCATCATCACTGACATCTCAGTCAAAGAATGTTTCCTTCATCAAGTCCCCTAATTTGATCCATCAATCCCCCCATTTATAAAGTAGACTAAAAAAACCACCAGCTTTAACTACAGAATGTATTTAGCAGCTTAGCTAGTTTTGTGAGTTCAAAAAAAATGGTGCCAAGTGCTTTTCCTGCAACTACACAAACCACATGGCCAACATCTCCTAAACTTTCCCCTTACTTATGAACAACACACTCCATGTGGTGATTCAGGTGATTCACTTCCATATGCTTTTTGGAACTGCCACCATGCTGGAACCCAGGAAGCTACACATCAGTTGACTCAAATCCATCCATTCACAGCGGTTGTGCTGTTTTCCGGAAGAGAAAACAGTAGCAATAGAAAGGGATATATTTGCTCTTGAAAGAGGAAAGGGACAGCATCATTGGTATGCACAATGGCAGCTATTCACCTTACAAAGGCCAAGTGATGTCAGAGAGTGCTCCAAGGACTTGCAAGGAAATCAGACTTGTTTACTTCAATGAAAAAGAATTCAAAAAAGCTCACGTGCTGGCTAGCTTACTCAACAGAAATTATTATAATTAACTGTAAACATTTAAAATGCTGCCTAGTACAACACACTGATCCAGTCTTGTCTAAATTTGCAGCATGATTTCGTTGCAAATTAAATTTTTTATTATTAAATTTTTTAAAATGCCAAATGTTATTTAAGAGTTATTGTTTACAGTCACTGGCAGTCTTACTGAACTTTCTTTTCAAGTGCAGTTGTATCCTAGAAATATTTTTTGGGCAGTTTTCTTTTTAACCTCTGGGGAAAAAATGGTTTACATTATAAAAACCCTGCTGTTAATTACCTCAGTTTTGCAGACCTTTCTATCAACATACACCAACCCACATTTTAAGTGATTTGGGAAAATTTACCTTAACTCTGACTCCTCCAGGCCCCCACTGACTGAAGTTAGTGATCTGCCAATCAACTACAATAGGACACCCCTGTGTCCTATTGTTATGTCACAATTCACCCCATCTGCCTCTGTCAATGATGTAAGAGATTTCAGGGTACACTCTCAACTTGATGGTAAGGTTATAAATTGTACCCATGTGTACTTAAGTAGCCTTCCTTTTTTCTTTAAAGTATACTAGTAATAGAGAGATAGCATAAAACCGAACATGGTAGTTCAGCACATTTTAAGGACTAAAAATACCCATATGAAGAAGACTCTGAATTAAAAAAAGAGACAAAATATTATTCACTGCAAGCTTTCATCACAGGTCAGGAACATCATAGGATAAGCTTGTCTATACTACATGTTTGCCCTTGGTTGGTGAATATCTGCTTCTAATACAACCACTACATATTTTACAACCTGATCTCTTAAATAATTTTTCTTCTGAATGTATCATGCTCTCAAACTGTTTTAGGCTGTTTTTGTTGTCACTGGTTGAAATAGTCTGAAAGGACCTGGAAGCTTCAGCCAGCCTCTTCAGACACAACAAGATTATTTATGCCTGAGAACTAGTGTGGACCTTTTTTTTTTTTTACCTTTAAGTGCACACCAGAAACTCAGGGTTATCTTCGTATTTCCCTTTGACTATGGTAACAGTCAGACACTTTTTTCCAAAACTAATTTTCAACATGCATCCACAGCTGTGAAAATAAATGTTACTTTTTTAAAATGAGCATAGCTGCTCAAATTTAATTTACCGAGCCATGTATTCAGAACCTGAAACAACCTGCATAACCTGTCCTGTCTTCTGAATTCATCACAATTTCTTTCCTTAAGCATTACATATTTATTAGGATCTTAACTTACATATGGTTATACTTATTTTCATTTCTCCAAACATGTTATTACTCCTTACTGCTTTATTGAGTTTTTATGCTGACTATCTCATTTATACAGCAAATGCAGGAAGCTTACAATATGATAAAAATAAAATACTATAAAAATTAAAATTAGAAGAATTAAATAGAAAATTAAAAGCAAAATGACATGGATCAGTAAGGTTTTAAATGTTATTTTACATATTGGCTATTACTGAAGTTAGACAGTGGAGGAAGTGAGGTTAACCATTTAAAACATTGATTTGCAAGCTGGAATAAAAGATATTTAAATAAAAACATCAAATATCAACTACTTAGATATGAGGATTGCTATGGGAGAGAGACAAAATACTGGGCAGGGAAGAAAAAAAGGTAAACAATTTATTTTGCCAAAACATAAAGTAATATAAGAAGCTAGTCTTACACTGTCTTGAATCAGATTATTAATCCATTTATCTCTGTATTTTCTGATACTGACCAAAAGGGATTCATCAAATTTTCAGAAAGATATATCTAGAAATGATAGGATATTGTATCTGGGATCTTCTGCACACACTCTTATTGAGATGTAACCCTTCCTGAACCATGGGATCCTTAGTGAAGGATGAAAAGGTGTTTTGGTTAGACTTTGTAGAAAAAGATAATTGTTACCTTTGACAGTGTATATAACAAAAAGGGGAAAGCCCAGTGTGAATCTCAGTAACCAATATATTGCTTAAATATGATGAGTACCTTTATGCACATTGTGAAGATATACTCCCAGGTTGTATACTCCCAGGTTGTAATCTAGAATTTATTGTCATAAAAACGGAGATAGGATTAGAACCACAGCTGCTACAACAGGGTTAAATTACCCAAGACAGGAATTGTCACAAATGTGCATTCAGACAAAAAGCTACAACTGTTACCTCTTTTAAACAATTCATATGTAAGTTTTAAATTTAAGTTTTATTAGCTGATGTAACTTGCACAAATTTTAAATAATAGTGTATTACTTATATATTTGAAACAATGGTTGTAAATGCAAAGAGATAGGCTGCCTTGTTTTTAAAGGGGATATGTAAAAAGAAGGTCTGTCTTTGAAGAACCCTTCTGTCATGCCCCTGGTGGAGACTTACTCTGAGGGAGAGGAGGAACAGCCAACAGGGAGTGGAAGTGTGGCTCCGGAGGTTGTGGAGGAGGCTGGGGAAGGGCAGAGCCTGTCTGAGCAGTCAGAGGAGGATCCAGGCCCATCCCCTATCCATCCTAAGGCACACAGGGAGGAGAGGATAAGGGAGAGACGTGGTCTCCTCGGGAGGAGAGGGCCTTGATCCTCTTCATGGGCTGCAGGTGTGAGAACTGCATAAGAGTTTGGACCTGCGTTCTGGCAAACGCTGGAGACAAAGCGTGTTTTATTTTGGTTTGAGGTTATCTTGGTTGGCGTCCTTCCAACAGACTGTGCATTGTTATCTCCTTGAATTTGGTAAATACTTTTCCTGTTCCGCTGTGGAAATTTCATCATTGTAGTTTGTTTGGTTTTATTTTCACCTCATTAAATTTGGGTTGTATTGCTTTCTTTTGAAGATTATTTTTGAGTACGTTTTATCTCCAACTGAGAATTATTGAACATTGGGGCCAAGTTGGAGGCATTAAAGGACATTTATTTACGTTTTGGATTTTGTTACATTTGTGTTACACTCTGGGTCATCACACCTTCCCTCTGGCCTAAAATACACAATACCTCTTCCAAAATAGTAACTCTCATTTTAAAACTGTGTTGTTCTATATAGGAGCACACAGCACAAGCGCCAACTCATATAGATGCTGAGTTCTTTGTGTTCTCTGAGCTTGGATATTTTTTTGAAATCATTTCATTACCCAACTAGATGCAAACATATTGATGTTACTCTAGATGAGCATGCAAATGAAATATTTGCATGCAAACAATCAAGCACAAAGAGCACCAAGAACTCCATAGTTCAAGCCTGAGCTACAGATATTCTTTGGTATTTCTGTAGACCTCCCACTGGAGTACATTATCTATCTTCATTTTAAGGAAGCACCCTAAGAAAAATCAATAAAAATGCCAACTTCTACATTAGGATACAGCTAGACCTTAACAACACCAATACTGGTATTGCTCTTAGTTCAATTTAATGGCAGATTTGAAATGTGTAAGTTTTAGTCCCACTGAAGATATTATAAAATAAGTAAATAAACCAGGAATAAAAGCCAATTCAAAATACTGAATTGCCTTGTTGATATACAGGTTGCTTTAAGTTCATAGCTTCTCTCACTTTGTTACTCAAACCTATAATGGCATTGTTTACAGTAATAAATCATCCCATGGCCTGGTTTCTTCTAACAGTAATATACGGACAAATCTATAACAGCTTTATGTTACACATGAATCAGACTTCTATAGCTTGGTCAAAAAATCATGTTCAGAATCCTGATTTAGCATAATATATGAATTAGATGATTGGTTTAAAAATGGGAATGGATCAGTTTCCTTCTCATGGTTGTACTTTAAGAAGAGAAATATATATTATCTCAAAGCTAGCTGCAGTTGTCCCTAGAATCTAAATTACAAATTAGAATCATGGCAGCCTTCAGATACATTAAGCTACACT
Organism: Notechis scutatus; assembly: GCF_049901735.1. NCBI lineage: Eukaryota > Metazoa > Chordata > Lepidosauria > Squamata > Elapidae > Notechis > Notechis scutatus. The sequence continues at coordinate 179,748,222 of NC_142009.1, forward strand.
AAAAGGCATCAGGCATCCTGGGGAGGTAAAGATGAGCACAAGCTGCCATCATATAATAAACAACTGGGTTCCTATGCAATCCTGGGTTTCAGTATTAGGAAGGAGAAGGGAAACTCCTGCTATTCATAATAAAGAACACTTATAAATGGGACTGAACATACTTGGAAAATGGCTTGAAGAAATGCTTGAAACCTCAAAATGGTGCATTAAGTTTAAAAATGGCCGAACTACGGCACTCGAGAAGTCCTGAATGCTTTCAAGTGGGAGATTTTTCCTCATCCGCCCTACAGCCCTGATCTTGCACCAAGCGACTACCACTTGTTTCCGAGGATGAAGACCTGACTTGGAACACAGCGCTTTGACGCCTGAGATTTGAGCCAGTCAGTCACGCACGCACGCAGTTTCGCGTCGTCATCAAAGCGCTGTGTTCCAAGCCAGGTCTTCATCTTCAGAAACAAGTGGTAGTCGTTGGTGCAAATCGGGCTGTAGGGCGGATGAGGAAAAATCTCCCACTTGAAAGCATTCAGGACTTCTCGAGTGCCGTAGTTCGCCATTTTTAAGCTTAATGCACCATTGGCGCACTCCACCTTCAGTGATGATGTTGTCCCCGTACACTTCACACAGTTGCCGAAAAATTTCAATCGGTTTATGGTTTTTTGCCAACAAAAAAACATCACTGATCGCACCTCACAACTCGAGGGATTTTCAATTGCAGTACACATTTCAAACGTTTGCTGTGAAATAACGGGCAACGATACGAACCTCCCACTAGCACGACTAGATGCAGACTGAGCGGCGGATGCACAGACCAAAGATGGCCGCGCTAGCTCCGCCCCTTCTTGCTACAGACGAAAACGTAATCTATTTTGTGGATAGCCCTCGTATAACACTGGCAACAAAGATGGGATTCTAGAAGAGAATAAAGGAAACGAGGTGAAGACGGAAAATTCTAACAACAGAACGCTGCTATCACTGTGCTGATCAGAATGTCCACCCACGCTCAACCAGAACCTTTTGATCCAAAAAAGCATGACTGGGTCACATACATGGGACAATTTCAAATGTTTTTAGAAGCGAATTCACTGCAGGATGCAACAGAACAGAGGAAGAGAGCTCTATTCCTAGGATATTGCGGAAATCGCCTTTACAAAATGGCTAGAACCCTAGCTGCTCCCAAAGATGCGGAAACAATGGAATGGAAAGAATTACAGAAGATGTTAGAAGAACATTATGCTCCCGCTGCATCGTCACTGGCTCACCGACTTGACTTTTACCACACAGAACAGAAACCAGGTGAGACCATAAATGATTACCTTACAAACCTACGAGATATTCCTGCAGGCTGTGAGTTTGAAAATGTGGAAATAACTTTAAGAGATAGAATTGTAATTGAAATGAGGGACCTGTGATTGCAAAGGAAGAGATAGAATTGTAGTTGAAATGAGGGACCTGAGATTGCAAAGGAAGTTGATAACTAAAAAGAGCATCTCTTTAAAAGAAGTAATAGAGGAAGCCCGAGCAGCAGAAATCTCAGAAAAACCAGCAGCTAAAATTGAGAAATCTGAGAGCGTTCACTAAGCATGGGGGACGACCAGCAAATATCAGGGAGACGGGGAGATTGGAGAACTCTCCGAAGAAGAGGAGGAAGAAATACATAGAGTAAAACCTGATAGAAGATCAGGGGGGCCCCAAGGGATGAGCCAGAGACCCCTATGGTGTGCAGGCTTGTAAAGGGAACGACCCCGGGCGGTTAGCAAATTCAGGGATACAATCTGCCGCCGATGCGAGAGAAGGGGGCATATTGCTGAAGCATGTAGAGCAAATCTGCCAGCATACCCCAGGCAGAGACAAGCAGGGTTTTCTAATCATCCACGTGGCCCACAACAAAGGGGATTCCAGAGACCTTCTCATTCAAATTACAGGAGGGAAGAGAATAGAATGGAGAAGGACAGAGACTATGAACACACAATAGTGGGGCATTCTGATCACCATAAATCAAAGAAATTCAACATCACAGTGATAATAGGAGAAAAACCTTGTGGAAATTGACTCTGGATACTACATATCTATGATGTCCTGGACAACTATAAAAGAAGCAATCCCTGGCATAACTTGACAACAACTAAAACCACAATGTTTAATACTAAAAAATTTCCAAGGGAACAGATTTCCCGTGTTAGGAAGAGGAATTTTTCCAATAAAATTCAGAAACTTCACCAGTGAATTGCTTTTAACCATCGTGGACAAAGAAGTACCAAGCCTCCTCGGAATAGAATGGTTTAGAGCCATAGAAGTAGAGGTGACTATCCACACCACACAAACAGAGGAGCACAATCAAATGAGAGATGACCTACAGACTGAATTCAAGGATGTGCTCGACAGAACCCTAGGCAAGTATAAGGGGACCCCTATTTCCCTCAAAAGTTGATCCAAAAGTTCCCCCTGTCAGAATAAAACCAAGGCGAGTCCCTTTCTCCTTGAGACCCAAAGTGGATGAACAATTAGATAAACTCATAGCTCAGGGAGTACTAGAGCCAGTTGATCACGCTAAGTGGGAGACCCCTATAGTCACTCCAGTTAAGCCAGATGGGTCAATCAGAATCTGTGCTAATTATAAAATTTCAATTAATATGGCATTGCAACACAGCGTGTACCCAGTGCCAGTTGTACATCTATTGCATTCAATAGGAAAAGGGGGGTTGAACTGTGAAGGTCCAGGAGCACTCACAGGAGTCCCTCCTACTTACATGATTATGTCTGTGAGTGAGAACTGATCGGATGAATGCTTCTTCCAGGAGGGGAGGGGTGTTAGATATTCAATGGGAAAAGTCAATGATGTCAGACTTCCCCTATTGGTTCATTTTCCAGGCGGGAAAATGAACAGTCGTCAGTGGCTGAAATTGTGGACAGCAGCCTGTAAAAAGAACAGCAGGCACACCGGGCGGCAGTCTTTTGTTCAAAGCTAAATAAAGAAATCCTTTCCTTCTACTGTTGTCCTGCCTCTTCAATCTAGCCCATATATAACAGGGGTGGCACCAGCACGTGACACATCCAGCCCGCAGGCCACGAGTTTGACACACCTGACTTAGATACATAGTAGGCAGTTCAGAAGCTGTCACTCTGTTTTGATATTAAGAACATTTGCTCTTGTCTCCAAAATCTAACAGTCTCTTGTAATCTGGTAGTTTGGGGAAGCAAAGTATAGTTCTGAAAGGTAATGTTTCAACAACTACAATTAAGATTAACCACTGGACTGGTGTCATTTAAACTGTGATTAACACGAAGATCCTGAAGCCCTGATCTTGTATTTATGTCCATACTAAAGCAAAAAAAGGCCCTTATGAGCAGAGAATGACTGCAGTTCATCTGTGTAAATTATATAAAATATGAGTAACTCCTCTGTTGCCAGACAATAACTTTCAACAACATACTACTCAACATGAAACTTGAATATATGGCTGGGGGAAAACCTCACTATTATTTCTTCTCATCTTTACCACAATAAAATCAGGAAGTCAAATGGATTACCCGAGAGGTTCTTTCTATAAATACATTTTAGCTATAGTTAACTTAACCCAATTTTCCATATTTGCATAAAGAAAAACTAGCATTCAATGCTGGGTCTATGCAATATATTAAGACAGACAGTGGTTGATTAATTTGTGGTGACAAAAGAACTGTGTTTGTCTACTATCAGGGTCTCTCAAGTCTATGAATTAGAGAGCCATGGTAGCACAGTCATTATAATATAGTATTGCAGACCAATTCTGCCAACTGCCAGCAGTTCAATTTTGACCGGCTCAAGGTTGACTCAGCCTTCTGAGGTTGGTAAAATGAGGAACCAGATTGTTGGGGGCAATATGCTGACATTGTAAACCACTCAGAGAGAGCTGTAAAGCACTATGGAGCAGTATATAAGTCTAAGTGCTGTTGCTATTAGCTTTGGGAAAACCAATCATTATTATGGTTATGGCAATAGCAAATGTTAAAAGAGCACTCTCAATTCTACACAATTAAAGCCATCTCTATATTTCCATTTCAGTGTGAGCATATACTGATATAGGGAGGCATTCTGATTATGCAACATCCCTAGGTCCCCTTTTCTTTTCTTTATAAGAAAAATGATGATGGCCCTTGTTTGTTACCCTTTAATGCAGTGCTTCACATTAATTGGGTGTTTTTTTCTTTGGGGGGAGGGGGTAATGAGTTCATGTGCTGTTAGCCAATCACAACAAGGACACTTAAACTGATTTAAAGTGTTTTACCTACATGGAGCAAGATGGACTTTCTGACAAGTGGGTTTGGGTACTGAAAGAAAACATTTGTGAAGCACTGCTTTAATGCAAGGTGGATACCCACTGCTTGACCAGAAGCTAAAGGAAATTACACTGAGACATTGAAACAGTGAATGTGTTTTTATTAGAGATGTAGCCTTAAGAAATATAAAGATGAAGGGCCACTGCTTGACTAGAAGCTAAAGGAAATTACATTGGAAGATTAAAACAGTGAATGGTGGTTTGTTGTTTTTTATTTACCTAGAGAGAGAAGTAACATGATATATGAAGGGCCATAACTCATTCATAAGGTACACACTTTAGGATTCTATTCTTGATATTTGTAGAAACTCCTGGGGAAAATGCCTATCCAAAATCCCGGACACCATCTTTCTAGCCAGTAAAGATCAATGAAACACAATGAAAGCTGCAATCCAATTCTCAAATATTGGAGGTTGTACATCACCATCACACCATGAACACGGCTGACATGTTAACAACAAATTATTGTTTACAGAGGGGTGTTTAGCTTTAAAGTTTCCTGTTCCCCATTTCTGCTCAAACAGGATATCTGCAATAAAAGTTTCTCTTTTAACCGAACTATTTTATTTATTCAGTAAAAATGAAAATGCTACCCAGTATTTGGACAGTATTGTCATCTTCTCAAAAGAGGTTGTTCTAACAACATTACAACAAATATAAGCAATTCAAGACCATCAAATTGATCCTTGCTACAACTGAGTTAGTGCTTTCTATCCTATTTTAAGTTGGAAGAACACTATACAGGTGTGCTATTTGCTTTTCTCATTGCAAATTCTTACTTTAGCTCTACGCCCTCTTTCCCTGTCATGACTAAGATCATGGGTAAAAATGCTTAACAGATTTGATATACCTCAAAACTATCCCTGGCCTGTTGAGTAAAGAGAAAATATTACTTTAATAATGGATACAGCTAAGGCATGCTTGTACCTGACTCCTACTTAGGCTGGGGCCAAAGTAAAAGCAATATCATGAGGAAGCAACATCAGGAGGAAACAGCTGTAGACAGGCCATGATTGTGTTAATTGACTGCAAATGGGAAAAGGACTTTATGACCTCCAGTCACTCATCCATCATTATAACAGTAATAGAGGACTTCTGCTACCTAAATAATGGTTGTGTGGTGCTAGAAGACAGAAATAAGAAGCGGAAAAATCAACAATGGGCCACCAAATTTCATGTCAGTGTAGTTTGTCAATCATAGGTAGAAAGCACTTCAAAGCATTGGATTTAGAGAAAAGAGTGATATTCTGGAGTTGTGCTATTCTCATTCATGAAAGTGCCTTTAAATGAATTTGTAACAAACCACAGAAGGCTCCTTCTGGTCACAAGTTTAGTGTCATCCTAGAACTATGGTAAAGTCAAGAAGCAACTCAAACAACCAAGAAACATCAAGAGGGAGGGGAGAGAGAGATTGAGGGAGAGTGGAAATTGGTAGAAGAAAAAGATAAGATTTTTTTTTCTTATACCAGTTCTTCCAAAGTAGCATGGATGTTATCCAATTTGGCTAGTGTGGACAATAGAATCCAATAGATCCCACTCCTTAAGGATTGATAACCTGGCTAAAACATCAACCAAGCAAGATCCAAGGTACATCAGGCTGTGTATGCAGGAACACTGTTGCGACTTGTGGTCTGTTTTATAAGTGGAAAGCATTGACAGGGGAACTAAAGACTACTTAAAGTGCTCAGGTACAGAATAGGGATGAGATGAAGGCAACTGGGAAAGCTGGGTGGGGGGGTTTCCTGGAAGAAAGTGCAGGGGAGGAAAGGCCCAAAATTTCTGATAGGGAAATGGTTCATCTTGGGCATTCCTAACCTATTGGTTCCTAACTGTTAAGCTCATTTGAGTGATTACAATAAAAACCATGTCCTGCTTTAAACCTAGTGACCATAACATAAAGTTTGGCACTAGCTTGCAAAACAAAAGCAGGAATTGTATGCCCAGCCATAAGCTCATGAATTGATCTAGTGGTTAAGGTGTTGGCCTAGAAACAGAGGAAAATAAATTTTAGTCCTACCTTAGCCATGAAAGCCAGCTTTGAGCCAGTTTGACCCAGCTCACCTCACAAGATCGGTGTTGTGGGGAAAATTAGGGGGAGGAAGGAGTATTAGGTATCTTCATCACCTTGTGTTATTTATAAAAATATAAATACATATAACTAATTCATAATATAGGTAGTCCTTGACTTACAACAATTCATTTAGTGACATTCAAAGTTACAATGGTACTGAAAAAAGTGACTTATGACCGTTTTTCACCTTTACGATCGATGCAGCATATCCATAATCATGTGATCAAAATTCAGATGCTCAGCAACTAGTTCATACTTATGACCGGCGCACCATCCCAGGGTTATGTAATCGCCTTTTGCGGCCTTCTGACAAGCAAAGTCAATGGGGAAGGCAGATTCACTTTACAACCATGCTACTAAACAACTGCAGTGATTCACTTAACAACTGTAGCAAGAAAGGTGATAAGATGGGGCAAACCTCATTTAACAACAGAAAGTTTGGGCTTAATTGTGCTCCTAAGTCAAAGACTACCTGTATACACACACGTATATATACACACACGCCACATATCTATAGATAGCTGGACGATAGAGATGTAGACAGACAGAATCAATAAAAAACCCGAAGCCTACAGCAAAAACAACAGCGGGCGCGCCAGCGTCGTGAAAAGGATGCGACGCTTCCTCAGAGGACGCCGCCGAGCCTGTTCGCGACTAGCTTGGTTGCTTGCTCGATCGCTTCCTCAGCTTCCAGACCAGCTCGGGGCTTGGCCATATTTCCCTTTCCCCTGGCCCCGGAGGCTCTGCGGAAGTCACCGCCCGGGCGATGCCGGCTCTTTGGCATGTCGCGAAAAAACAAGACGAGAGGCGGACTTCGGCTGACAGAAGTGGAGGATCTAGTCTGCGCCAAGCCGGTGCTCGGCGATTTCCTGTTTTCAAGGAAGATCCATTTGAAGCGGTCTTGGAAGGAAAAGCGCGAATTACAGAACCGTAGTAGCAATCCTAGGGGTCGGGAAGCCCGAGATATTTTCCTCAGCACAGTGGAGGTGGCAGCGTTCCCACTTCTTGAGAAAAAAAGTACTCCAGGACCATCATCATCCAATCCGAGTCTAGAGTTAACTCCCAACTCAAGGGATTTATTCCAGGTAAATGTGGAAATAAAAGAACGGCAAGGATCACTTTAATTCTTTCCCCTCCCGCCCGCAACTCTGTCCCGCTTGCAACCGAAGCCCTTCGAGACGCTTCTAAACCCGTTTTGCAACGCGTTCCCACGAAGCGATTGGCAGCCCCTGAACCCGAGCTCGCGATGTTAGACTTTCAAAGCGATCGGGGTCTTAAATCCAAAGGCCGGGCCCTCATCTTAAAGAGTTCGCCGGTCTTTCCTCCGCTTTTCATTCCAAGATCAAGCCCCGGAGTCGTTTCAAGCTCTCCTTGCACACCGGATGTCCAGGGCGAACGCTTCGGGTTGCAGACGCCATGGCTCCGACATTCCCACCTATTGCATATTGCATAGGGGCACCATCACCCCAAGGAGCGCGGCCAGAAATAACGCTTCCCCGCCGGCGACCCACCTAACCCGGCCTGCCCGGAGCCTTTTATTCGCCGCCTTTTCCCTCGCGATCGTTTTCCCCCGGCTGCGGCCGGGAGAGACTCACCTTGATCAAACGCGGGCGCTGCCCGAGGCTACTTCTCCGTGGCGGCAGGCGCAGCTACGGCAGGTGGCGGCCCTCCCGGCCGCGCTCCGAGGGCTGCTGCCCAGCTTCGCGCACCATCACCCGGCTGCTACCCCGGCGCCGCTTCTCCCCGGGCTTTCTATGCGAGGCCCGCCTTCTCGGCTTGCAAAGTGCAGGGCGGCACCCAGGCGGCCTCCCTGAGGGGACTCCGGCTCCAAGGCGCTTCCAGGGAAGGCAGGACCCAGCAGCCGCCAGGTGCAACCATCAGCCCCGCCCTCCTGCCCAGCGCCGCGCCTTTTCTCCGCCTTCCCGGTGCGGCTGCTCCTTCTGCTTCCCTTTTCTTTCCCTTTGCCGAAAGGCGCACGAGAGTGGCTCGGCCGCTCCAGCCTCGATTGCTTGAAGGGTGAACAGCCTTGGCTGCTCGCCGCAGGAACGAAGAGCGCCCGAAAGCGTATGCTGCGTTTTTGTATGAAATATTAACAGATCGCCGGAAGGCCGCTAAGCACCTTGGCCTAATAAGAATTACAGGTAATCTTCGACTTACAACAGTTCATTTAGTGACCGTTTGAAGTTAAAATGGCAGCGGCTGATGATCATTTTTCGCACTTACGACCGTTGCAGCATCCTTATGGTCCTTGTGATTGTAGAAAGTTAGCACCCACCCCTCTCCTAGAAGAAGGAAATATTTTGAGAAATATTAAAAAGGCAAAATGTTATATTTCCCTGGATGAGAAATGGAGAAACATACTCTTGGAAAGCAGCCCCCACCTTTCTTAATAGCCCTCAGCAGATGTCAGCACTTAAGAGATAAAGAGATAGCTAGCTCTATTCATAAGCAAATATCCTCACCCAAGATCCAACAAAGATAGGATTAGCCCTCAGCTACAATGGGAATTGCCGAAAGCCCCTTCATTGCATCACCCTCCAAACTTCAACCAAACTTACCTCAGACAACCTACTGAGCCAGCTATGACCCCTACAACAGCCAATAGAATACAAGTTCTTGCACAGGAATGGAAGTTCAAGTTCAAAGCCTAAGAAAAGGTATAAAAACCCCTCACTCTCAACTCCATGTGGTCAGTTACTGAGAACCTAAGTGGTTCATCTTCATCATTAAACCATCTTTCCAATCAGACTTCATTATTTCCAGTGTCTTTCTCTTGGCTTGGAACTGAACCAATGGATATTTCTTCCAACATGATCAAAATTCAGACTCTGGGCAACTGACTCACATTTATGACCTAGAATGACCTGGGGTCATGTGATTCACTTTTGCAACCTTTTGATGAACAAAGTCAATGGGGAAAGTGGATTCACTAATATAAGAACTGCAGTGACTCACTTAACAAATGTGTAGCCTATTGAAGTAGATCCCTCTCCTTATCATTTTGGGTTACTTACAGGAAGGCCCAATGCAATTCTTGATTGTGTTGGCCTGCTTGGTAGGAATTCTACAGAATTTGATCTTGTAGAATTCTAGGCTGTCAGGGGATTCAAAAACATATTTGAACAAGACCGTCTCTGACATATTGTCCTCAAGACAGATATGTCCAGGTGATCACTGGGAATTGCCATGGACCATCTTTTGTGCCATTTTTTTTACTGCAATTGAATTCTTTTTAAAGCATGGTGACTAACCACGGAAATAGAGCTATGAAGTTTGGGACCAAATTTTAATAACAATCCCTAGAATTCCCATTTTAGTTTTGAGCCTCTGTATAGGCTTGAACTCTCAGCACTGTGTATCCAGGGCTTGAGGTATCTTTACTGCTTCAAGGAGGGCTCCTAAGTAGCTGAGGAAGAGCATCTTGCTTTGGTATGTTATGCAATTTGTACTTGGCTAAACATACCTCTGTTTCAAATGACTTCTGAAAATACCACAGGAGTAAGTCAAAACAGAATACAGAACTGAATACAGAACTGAAGGAATTGCTTAAGAAAACCAGGCTTCCTCTGAGGCAAGGCATAGCTTCTCTGAAGCTGCTCAAGAAAACCAGATTGTTTCCAAATTTAAATCCAGATTTTGAAGGAAGCGAGTCTCATAAAGAAATCATTCTAAAATTGTTAATGTCTGTGCCCCCCCCCCCCCAAAATGACAATGCAAGGTGGAAAGGAAGAGAGTAATGCAACTTCATGACTGAAACTTCATGACTGAGACTGTGGTTTTTAATCTGAGTCTTCTCGTTTTTACTTCAAGATAGTGCTTGGTGAAATATAGGAAGAATCTGCCAGCTGGTCAGAAAAAGAGATCAGCATGTAAAGAAATAGAAAAAGCCTACAGTAGTGTAATTCTCCTTCCTGTCATTTTACTTAAATACGATTGCTGGCACAGGAACTCTGATTCAAGAGTTGGAAGAGACTGCAGTCTATATTTTTATTTACTAAACAGATTTATATAGCCACTCAACTCACACACAGTTAATCCCAGGCAGCATACAAAGATGCTTCCTCCTATCCTTGTGTGTTTGGAAAGCCGCACCTTTGTACTGACATTAGTTTTTAATATATTTATTTGATATGCACTTATATTTAAAGGCAATGCAAGACCCTTCTTTCCAAATCTGAAAGGATCCCTGACACAACTGTCCTCTCCCATACCAGGAGCTTTGTTACAATAGGAGAAGTGTGAGAAACGTGGCTTAGATACAATCATTCACATTTGTCATCAAAATACTGGAGAGAGAGAAACACAGGTTGGGGTTAATGAATTGGGAGTCAGAACTAAGCCAAACCAGCATTATTGAAGATAAACCAAAGAATAGCACCAAGGAATTTATCTCTGATCCTTTATAAGATATTACACCCAAGAAAATTATGCATTTGCTGTAATTTTATATTGTCATATTGTCCAAGGACTAATGCATGAACTAATAATAATAATATTCACCCCCCACTTCCCAAAGAAGCTATTTGTAATATAATACCCAATTTATAAAAATAATGATTGCAAAATTGTGGAAAATTACTCACAGGTAAATTCTATTTGAAGTCACAATACTTCAAGAAAAAAATAAGTAAGATCAATAAGGCTTCCATCTTTAAAGGAAAACCACAATTTCTCCTATGCCTCCTGGACAGAAGATAAACTATATTAGTGACATCTTTCAATTACTGTAATCTCCAATAAATTCTTCACATCTCACATCTCAGAGAAACTAACCAAAAAACATAAAAACAGCTGATTTTTTTAAAGGAAAGGAAATGGAGCCTGAAGTGGGATTGTGTCAGTCTTTTTTTTAGGTAGATGTCAGTTTAGTCTTACTGAGAGATTCTCAGTTTTCTAATTTGATGGTGGCTATTATGATAAGAACCTGCAGGACTTAATGTTCAACAGAACAGGATTAACTGCAAACACTTCTTTACAGAGGGCTTTTTATACAACCTGCAAGACAACTTGTATAAATCAGAAGGGCAATTAAGGTTGTTAGGTACTGTTGCCTTCCAAACTACTAGCTGAAGACTCCTAAAAAGCATTCAGGAAGTGTTACTATAATCATTCCATTTGCAAATCAGAGCAAGGAGAATTTACCAATGACAGTTTCCTTGTGCTATAAAGCCATCGCTATAGTTCCAGGGAGAGGGGATTTTTAAGTTGCACTTCAAAAGTCACTAACTGAGGCTGACAGCCAGTTCTTCCTTGCTGCTACGCCACTGCCTAGCAAGTTTAGTTCTTTTATAAAATGGAAATATGGTAGCTTGATCAAGGTGACCAAGGAAGGATGGTGTAGAAAAATATGATCAGAATGGTGTAGTGGTTAAGGTACTGGCCCAGAAACCAGAGACTTGAGTGCTAGTCCTGCTTTAGTTGTGAAGGTCGACTGTGTGACTTTCACACATGCTCAGACCAACCCACCTCTGAATGGTGATTGTGGAAGAAAACAGGAGAAAGAATGAGTATTATGTATGTTTGCTGCCTTGAATTATTAATAAAGTAATAAAGGTGAGGTATGAATCTAATAAATATCAGCTTAGAACAGGTAGGTTGGTAAAGTTGGAACCAGAAATGTTGGCTTAGCTTTTTTAGAAATTAAAAACAGTTCCATTTTAAAAACAAGTAAAGTCTTCGGGATAAGCCCAATAAATATACATTTATCTTCTGAAATGATCTGATCTAGGTAGATTTTAGGAAAAGGTATTTCCATAGCTAGCCTTAGTTTCTGGGCATGAACAAACATTGGGAAGAGTATTGTTAAATGGTATCAAAACAATGACAAGTAACTTGCCTAAGAAACTGGGTTGAATTGAAAAACATTACGCTAACATTGTCAGGTATCTGGAACAGCATATTGTATAATCCCAGGCCACTGTGTTTTTTTTCCAAAAAAACTGGTGCAACTAATCATGGCTTAGCGCTGTCTGCCAACCCACCCAGCCCCAGAAAAAATTAAAGTAGTGTCTGAATCCTAAATATTAGTTTAGTTTAGTTTTCTGTTTCAACAGAATACTAAAAGATCAATTTCACAGGGAACGAATTCTGTCCCATTTTCTTTGGATCATCTGATTCATTCCCAACAAATCTCTTCCTCCTCACAGTCCAAGTTTCTGGTCTTCTACCTGCTGTTTTTCATTGCTTTCATATCCCATTCACTTTATTTTCAGTCCTTGCCATGGCCTTCTCTGCTCCTGTGCCCATTCATGACTCCATCAGTTCCATTGTTCACGGTGTTGGAAGAAATATTCTTCTGGGTTCAGTTCCAAGTGGGGAAAAAGACAGTGGATTCATGGAAGTTGCTTGGAAAGAAGGTTTATTGATGAACAGGATCAAATGTCTTGGAGATCTTGTGCAAAGGGAAGGGATACTGAGAGTCCCTGGGTTTTATACTGGCTTTGAACTTCTTGGGGCACAGGAAGAGTATCCTGATTGGTTGCTGTCAGAGGTCCCAGCTAACTTTTTAGGTTGTCTGTGTGCTAAGTTTGTTTGAATCTTGCTGGGTGATGCAATGAAGGGCAATTAAATGGCTCTGCCTGAAGGAGGTAGATCTTTGTTACGTAGAATAGACTGCCCCAGGCCTTAATGGCCCATTAACAAAGGTGGGGGGGGGCCTGAGTTTCTGCCTCCCTTTTAAGGGAAATATTCTGCCCTTTTAATATTTCCTAAAATATTTCATTTTTCTAGATGAGGGGTGGTTTTAACTTCCTACAACAATCCTATGTATTGTTTCCTCATCCCCACTCCATGTGTAGCAACTGACCTCAGTAAATATTACCTCTTTTCGCCAGAAATAATCTCAAGGAGATAAATACTAATGGCTATGAAAGTAATTGGTGGCACTAGGGAAAAGAAAAGGAGCAAGTCCATCTCTGGATAAAGATGTGCCTGTTCTAAAAATTGATTTCCATAGCTATCTGAATCAAAGCATACTTTGGAAAACTGCATTATGTCTCTAATTCTTTAAATTATTTGTTTAAATAGTTTAAAGATTGGTTGCCTCCTTTATAGCTCAATAGAGCTCTTTAAACTCCACAAGGTTCCAGTAGGATGGAAGGATTAAATTTGGAGTAACTCTCAGCACTTCGATAAGTAAATCCTGACAATGAAGGCATTTTGGAGAAGGTTAAGCCTTGTGCTTCCTCTTTCAAGGTTCGTCATACTTGATTAAAACACTTCAGTTTCTGAATATAAAGGATAAAAATCAGTGCAATTTGTAAACTGTTTCATAGCTCATTAATAAAATTTGTAAAGGTTCTTTGCCAATTCTGGAAGCTTAATTGTTCTGTGTGAAAGAGACAGCATATGCTTAATAAGGCTTAAAACATTACATGCACATACCCACATAATACTTTAAAAACCTGGGTAAATCCAGTCTGTTAATATTGAAACTCCAAATCTCAAAATAGATGACACATATTTTCATAATCGAATACTTAATGTTTTTTGAACATTCTGAAGATGTCTATCATAATGACTTACAACCAGCTAAAAGGATATTAATAGTGGAACAGAGAAGCATTATACAATTGATAACAGGAGTTACAGTAATATGCCTAATGTTATTCTCTCACATATGATTATATGCCATTATTTCAATTTTAATCAGTGAACACTGTTTTTAAAACTAATGTGACCAAATAAACTTATATCAATATTTCTGCTATCAAAGGCTGATAGTGACAACTTTTCAGTTATTCATTAGCAGATGGACTAGCAAAGTATAATGGAGTTGTAATCCAATACTTTTGAACTACCCCAAATTGAAGGAAGCACATATAGTGGATTATTCATAGGTGGTGAATTATTCTAACTGCTCTGTTTCCTTTTTAAAAACACAATAAGTGTATTAAAGTTTCTTCTACATTAGAAAATTAAATTTAAATCCCCCTATCCTTTAATTATAATTTTTAATTTTTTTTTAGTTTTCTCTTTAAAATCCCATCTTATCTTTTTTCTCTCTAAATAACAGCATTTTCTCTTCAGAAGATATATAATTAGTTCCAAATTATTTCAAATCCCTCTGGACCTCTAACATTTTTTTAACTTTCTAAAATTAAGATTCTACTACCCTTTCACTGTTTATTTAACAGCCCCCCCCCCCATATTTTAAGTTCTTAATGTTGCACTTAAAATTCTGTTTTCAAGAATTGAAGGAGATTCAATTAGCATGAGTCTCAACTCAAATGCTATAAATCTTGTTAATGTGCAGGTTATTAATAGTTAAAAAGCAGTTAAAAAGCAAATCCAAAACTGATTAAGAAATGAGACTCAGCTGAGCTTGTGTTTTCATATAGGCTACATAAAAATGGTTGTGAGGTTGGTGGAATTCTCTTTAGTCCCAGTTATTCCACTTACAAACTGACCACAAAATCTTGGTTCCTGCCTATGAGAAATAGCTTTCAGGAGTTCATTCGGGCAATCTCATGACCTCCTTTTTATGGAGAGATTAAAAGCAGCCAGAATTCACCTTCTGTCACTGATTTCTGCTGCAATATTTTCCCTGCTCTTTCAGGAACATTCAGCTAACTATGCCCTCACTAGAAATATCTTAGTTGCTCTATTTTCAAAAAAGCAGCTTAGTTGCTTCTTGCAACAAGTTAACTACATTCCAATTTTGAGTTAAAGGTGCCACCAGACCAGCCCTGACTTTAATTTGTGTTGCCTTACTAACAACACTATAATTGTGGCAACATAGTCCATATTTTGTTTTATAGAGAGCTGAAGCGGTTATGTATAAATTAATTTGATTACTGATAATATTATGCTTTATGTTTTGATCATGTACACACAGAAGCTTGGTTCACATTTTGGGGTTGCTTGTGGTAAAGGATCCTGTGTGAATCCAGCCACTGTGGGTTGTAAATTTTAGCCTATGGCTTACATGATATATGCTTGGCGACATACTTAGCCAAGGTTGTAATCTTATTCTGTGCCACTGAGAACATTACCTTGAAAATTCTGACTTAAAGAAATATATCCATACAATATTATACTTTGACCAAATAAGTATGAATTTAAGTGCTAAAAACAAACATGTACATTTATTACCTATACCTGCATGCTTATAATTCTCTCTAGGAAATGGAAAAGACTGATTATAGTACTTGTACTGGAAAAAAAGAACATCTCCTTAAATTAACATGAAAATCATTTATACGACCTGATGATGCTAGAAATTCCAAGACATATATTTACTTTCAACAGAGTACATATTCTCAAGGGGTTAACAGTATGAAACAAAACAAAACTGATTCTGTTTCTTTACTTCTAAGTATAGTTTGATAGGCAAAAAATGCATGTGTAGTTTTTCCTGGCAAGGAGATAAAAAACTAATTCCATATTAGCATATTTAGCGAATCCACTACCTTCCAACTAAGGGTAGAAATTTTGTATAATTTATAAAGGGCTTAATTACAAAACTACACTAGTTAACACTGTTGTTGAGTTTGAAGGTTGCACTAAGCCATAATTCTGCTCATCAAAGTTTATTGTGTAAATGACTGAACTCATGCATCATGCTAGATCATAATCTATGGCTTTAGACAGCAGTAGCTAGGTATAGATTTAACCCTAAGCCACAAAACAAGCAGCATGTTGTGCTATGTTATCTGGGATGAGTTTGATCCTCTAACTCCTGAGGAAATGGGCAATGTCTTTGCAGGATCAACAACACAACCATCTGTTCTCTGGATTCTTGTCCTTTTGGTTGGCAAAAGCCTCCAGGGAAGTGTTGAGAAACTGACCAGGACAGTGGTGTCCTTGATAGACAGAATGTTACTTCGATCTTTGAAAAAAATAAATGTACGAAAACCTCCCCTCAGATACATGGGACAATTACATGCCGGGTCCTCATGATTTTGCTTTTATCTCACCCAGAGCCCCAGTTGAGGTAACTTGAAGTTATCTTGAGGAGTTGCAGTTCGAAAATAGTGTTTTTTTCTCCTCTCCTGACACCATTTTTGTTTGGGACACAGTTTAGCTCATTACATGATGGTATGGCCCTAATCAGCCCAAACTCACCCAACCCCAGTTCCACATTAGAGAGGGATTGGGGGTTGTTTCCTCATTGGTGGGTGATACTCAGTGGGATAAATGAAGCCATGAGAATCTACCCATTACGTTCTTGAATTTGTCCTACATTCAATCTGTAATGTTAGTTCAATATGGAGGCAGAATAAGGGCTTGCAATTGGAGATCTTGAACTATGAAAAACAACAAGAAACGCTGGCAGAACAAGAAGGGCGGGACAATGAAGAAGCCATCTTTAATGACCAAGCAATTTTAAGCGGGTAAAAAAGGGAAAGGGGGAAAGGGAGCTAAAAACTTAAGCACTGAAGCAACAACCAAAAAAAAGAGTAATTTGAAAAGTAATCATAATATCAGGAAGAAGCAGAAGGGAGGATCACAGAAAGGAGAATCAGATAGAAAAGGGAATAAAAAGGGGAGGGAGAAGAAGAGCGGAAAGGAAAAGAAGCTACAAAAGACAGAAACAAGATTGAGGTACAGGAAAAACGTACAAGAATTAAAGGTATAAGGCTATTTAAAAGACACAGAGACAATGGTTAAAAGAGAGGATTCTGCAAGGGTGCATGGGATAGCATTGTTATATAATATGTTAGATGATTAAAGTGATAGAAAAATTTCTATTGATGTGGAATATTTGTTTGTAAAGAGAATAAGGCTCTCAATGATTTAAAAAGAACGTTTAAAAAAAACTGAAAAGAAACATGGTTTTTATCAGTTGATAAGATGAACTTGAATAAGAATAACTTTATTAACTTTACTGTTAATAACTATTGTTTGGTTTTTTATTTAAAGACAGTAATAAGTAAAATATGAAAATATAGATGATTAAAGTGAAAGACAACTGATATTACTAGGTAATGTTTGTTAAAAGAAATAGAAATGTAAAAGATTGTTATTAATATTAATGGCAGAGCTGTACTTGAATTGAATAATTATTCCATTTACTATTGTTATACATATATACACAGATACATATACATATATATTTTTTTCTTTTAAGAATTTAGTGTTATTTTAAGGAAATGTACCAAGCAGAATTTGATTGAAAATAGGGTATGTGTTATAAAATAGAGGTTAAAAATGAATGTTATAACTGTAAAGATGTAACTTAAATTTTTAAATAAGATTTGAAAAAGATATAAAGGTGTTACACTCCAGTCTAGTAATTACAGGAGAAAATTTGTTTTATAAAAGATAATATGAAATTGTAAACAGGACAGACGAAAGTATAAAAACATTGATTAGATGGGAAGCCTGGTCATTTTAAATCACAATGTCAAGCTCCCGGCGGGGGCAGCAAAGCCCTCCGCCAGCAGAGATGCTCGACAGTAGAGGGGCCGGCAGCTAGCCCCTCTCCCAAGGCTGCCCATATACCATCCACTGTGTATGAATTATCAATGACAGAAGATGTGTTCATATCCTTTCCCCATCTCTGTCAGCACACAGCTTCCTCCTTCTGCCTCCTTCTTCTCCGATAAAACTGCTCTTACAATCTCACCCTCATGCCCTTCTCAAAGGAATCTCTGTGGTTCCCGATCTGCTCTATCCTTCCTCAAAACTCTCAGCCTCTCTCTTTTTTTTTAACAAACTTTGTTAATTTTTAAAGACATGCAGAACATGGATACACAGAAACACAAAACATAAAAGCATAAAAAATCTCTTTTCTGAAAGTTGCTTAGTCCCAGGTCAAAACTCTTGGTACAGACACAGATTCAGATTCATGTTCATTTTGCATACCATTGGCATTTTGCATACCATTGGCATTTTGCATACCATTGGCATTTTGCATACCATTGGCATCTTATTGGCATTTTCAATTTTCTACATAGCTTCTCCTCTCTTTTGAATTTTCTCGGTTTTATTTTGTTTATCTCCTCTCAATTCGAATCATAGTTTGTTATTCTTTGTTCTATTTCCAGTTTCTTCTTTGAAGAAAAACTTCTCCTGTGCACTGAATGGAGTGTGATGCCTTTAACTCTTTCCCCTATATTTGTAATACTTAATATAGAACACATAATTTGCACTGGGATTCTATCTGGTGCATTCTGAAATTGTGCAGTATTGTTATTCATTAGTGTTGATGTTCATTTGTGTCTTGAACATTTGGTGCATTGCTTTTCAGTTAAACCACATCACATATTATTGATCATTATTTCATTGCAGTGTTCCCCCTTCTCCTACTTCAGATCTCTCATTTCACAAAAGGTTTCGCTGGGATAACATAGTCTAATCATTGATGTTGACAATCATTTATGTCTTGAACATTTTACCCCTTTCGGTTAGATATCATGCCTTTGTGGAAACACTTATGCTTTCCGGGATTGTTCCCCCCACACACATCCCATGTCTTAAATCATTGTTTCATTACAGTACTCTCCTTTTCTTGGCAAAGGTTTCACTAGATTATACTGAGTGTTTTGTCACATTTTTGAATTGCATGTTGTTTCCAGTTTTCTATGGTTATTTCTGGATGCAGGTGTAGAAATGCGGTCTTGTGTGCCTTTCTGAAATCCCTTTTTCAGTGGAATTTGTCTATTATCTTTGGAGAACTTTTGCTTAAGGCCTCTCATCTCTTCCTTTCTCCCTTGCTTCTCCTTGTAAAATATTGGAAAAGAGTGCCTAGGACACCTTTCCCTTCTTGCTTTTCTTTTTTAAAATTTTGATATACAAGTTTCAGTCCATCCACACGTGATGCCATTGTGTAGACATCCCTCGTACAATTACAACAATATTTAGGGGCTATTAATTGGACCTGTCCCTATTTTGGCATCACTACACACATGCTCAACCCCCTGTTTGATGTGTTAAAGGGAGGAACCACTCCAGGGGATAAAATTACCATTACAGATCATCAATTAAAAATCACCCAGGACATATAGCACATTATGCAGAAAAGGTGGGTCAACCGATGTCACAACAATGCTCCTATTTCCTTAATCTTGCTCAATACACCCCCTCCTTACCTACTGCTGTATTAACCCAAAAGTCTCAGCACACTAGCAACCTCCTTATCTTAGAATGGATACATCTTCCTCAACACTCCTAAAAAATCTCTTAGTCTGTTAAAACTGATTGTTGAAAATGCAAATGAGGATTGAAAGAGGATCCTGCAGCCTCTATCTGCCCGAGGGGGGGCTTCCCTCTCGGACTATCTAAAGGCTTGCAGAATCGTGGGAACTGAGGACCATGATTGTTTGTTGCAAGTAGGTGGATGGGTCAAGCAGGGTTGAAGAAGGAAAGAGGAAATCAGGATTTGCAGTCATGATAGGAGCAGGGGAGGTCATAAAAGGGCTCCCTCCCTTCCTTCATGGTCTGTGCAGAAATGTGAGTTGTTAGGATTGGAAACCTGAGGAAAAGGAGAAAGATGAGTTGGGAAACTGAGAAGGGGTGAAGGTGGTTTCTGTGAATGCAAAATATGTTTGAAAGTAAACAAGAAAGTAGCAAGGAAAAAAGAAATGGGAGGGCGACCCCTGATGGGCTGGCCTTTCCAGAGAACACAGATTGATTTCATCGAAGTACTAACTCCATACGCATAAAATGCTTTCAACTACTGCCTATCCTTCACTTCAGTCTCTGTCTCTAAAAATCTTCTCTCTCTTTTTGTTACATTGCAACACCTTGTTGCACAGCACCACACCCGCTCTTTGTAGCACACATTCGCAGCCACCAACCCTTCCCAGGAATTCTCCAGGAAGGCAATGATATGGCTGATGCGGCAGCTGCAACCGCAGACAGCGCCATCTCTTGCATGATTCTTTCACAACAAACACCCTGGGACAGTCATAGTTATTTTCATCAAAATAAAAAAGCCTTGGCCAGACAGTTTAAATTCAAATTTAAAAATGTCACAGGGTTGCCAGGACTCCAGAATGCATTGAATGTTTGCTTGTTTACTCTTAACTTCCTCAATGAGTCCGAATCCCCCCCATGCACAGCAGCATCACGTCATTTCGCTTCCTCGCCTCATCTTGAACCCAGACCAACGGTATATTTTCATCAGCATCATGCCAGATCCTCAGTGGAAAGGTCCTGCTGAACTTATAACCTGGGGACGAGGGTACGCTGACAACAACAACACCATCTGGGTCCCTGGACGACAAGTAAGGCCTTTTCTACCCAAACCAGCCTTGCCTACATCAGCATCATGAAGCTGCCTGCTGCATTCATCATTTGCTTCTGGGTTTCCACATCGTTCCTGCCAATACGACAGCCACCCCATCCTCCTGTGATGCCTGCATCAAAACTACTCGCAGCGGAACGAAGACCCAGTCCACCCTGATCTATCATACTTTGAAGCCTGAGTGCAACTCCACGACGGTCTCCCCTTGTCTGCATAACAACACCCAATATGCACGATGCTACACCAAACAAGGTATCCAATGCTACGAACCAAAGGCTGTGGGGCCCATCATCGCCTCGCTATATGTCTATGCCTACAAAGGAGGATCCAGCTCTGACCTTGCCTCAATGTTCTCAACCAGTCAAGCAAAAAATGGGTATATTACCCATAATGTCACTCGGGGGGTTACCAACACTTCTGTGTGTTTTGATGCTTGCTTTGCCATCAACAAAGGCCAAGGTCCTAACGATGCTGCAGGAGTCACCTGCAGCTCACACAGCTGGCAAAGATCTTATCTACAGGAAAGGAAATATCTCTTCCAAAAGGTGTCCGGGACTAACGTGGGGGCCACCACTGTTACAACTACTGATACACCCCACCTATTGACTCTGCTCAAGTAAGAGGCCCAGGATGGGACTTGGGGGTACCGTATCCACATATATATGCTCAATAGAATTATAAGGTTGCAAGCTGTATTAGAAATTATAACCAATGAAACTGCTCTTGCTTTGAAAACATTAGCTAAAGAAAGTGCATTGTCTAGAACATATATCATGCAAAATTGTTTGGCGTTAGATTATCTTCTTGCCAAAGAAGGAAGAGTGTGTGGAAAATTTAATCTTAGTAATTGTTGTATTGAAATAGATGATAGTGGAAAAGTTATTCAACAAATCACTGATAGAATGATCAAGATTGCACATGTACCTGTACATACATGGAATGGTCTTGATTTTAGAGACATGTTTGGATCCTGGTTTCCAAAATTACCTGGTTTACAAGCTATTGTAGCGCTTATTGGTATGATTGCTCCAGGATGTATTATATTGCCTTGTGTATTACCTATCTTTGTATGCACTATTTCTAACAGTTTATCCCTTTTGGCTGAGAAAAAAGCCACTGCACAGGTAATGGCTCTCTGGAATCAACAAATAACTAACCACTGCCATCCGAAGAAGAAATGGGAGAGCCAACCTGTGATGACCCAGACGAGGACGAGATGTTTGTGATGGTCGAAGAAGTCACGAACGTCATGGATAACATCAGCATACACAGCATTCTTGCCTACGCGCCTAACAAAGGCTGCTGTTGGAACTAAAACACTCCCTGTCTTTTAAAAAAAAAAAACAGAGGAGATGTGGGAATTGCTATCTGTTTCCTCGCGCGCGTGCAAGGACAACGGGCCTTCTGGTAGTTGTTTGTAACACGAGGCGAGGGACAAGGTCGAAATGTTGCCACTTCTTACCCAGAATTGTAGCAAACTTAAACTTTACAGCTTTGTATTCTCATATGGTATTTTGTGTGATGTAATGAGTTTGTAACAACACACTAACAAAAAATTGCAAACGTTAACAAAGATTGCTTCTAATAAAAGAGGGTGTCAGAGCTTGCCCTGGGCTCTCATCCCGATTTGGCTTCAAGACGACTGCCTCAGTGTCTTCATTCATGAGAGACCACCATACTATGTTATCTGGGACGAGTTTGATCCTCTAACTCCTGAGGAAATGGGCAATGTCTTTGCAGGATCAACAACACAACCATCTGTTCTTTGGATTCTTGTCCTTTTGGTTGCCAAAAGCCTCCAGGGAAGTGTTGGGAAACTGACTCAGGACAGTGGTGTCCTTGATAGACAGAATGTTACTTCGATCTTTGAAAAAAATAAATGTACGAAAACCTCCCCTCAGATACATGGGACAATTACATGCCGGGTCCTCATGATTTTGCTTTTATCTCACCCAGAGCCCCAGTTGAGGCAACTTGAAGTTATCTTGAGGAGTTGCAGTTCGAAAATAGTGTTTTTTTCTCCTCTCCTGACACCATTTTTGTTTGGGACACAGTTTAGCTCATTACATGATGGTATGGCCCTAATCAGCCCAAACTCACCCAACCCCAGTTCCACATTAGAGAGGGATTGGGGGTTGTTTCCTCATTGGTGGGTGATACTCGGTGGGATAAATGAAGCCATGAGAATCTACCCATTACGTTCTTGAATTTGTCCTACATTCAATCTGTAATGTTAGTTCAATACGGAGGCAGAATAAGGGCTTGCAATTGGAGATCTTGAACTATGAAAAACAACAAGAAACGCTGGCAGAACAAGAAGGGCAGGACAACGAAGAAGCCATCTTTAATGACCAAGCAATTTTAAGCGGGGTAAAAAAGGGAAAGGGGGGAAAGGGAGCTAAAAACTTAAGCACTGAAGCAACAACCAAAAAAAAGAGTAATTTGAAAAGTAATCATAATATCAGGAAGAAGCAGAAGGGAGGATCACAGAAAGGAGAATCAGATAGAAAAGGGAATAAAAAGGGGAGGGAGAAGAAGAGCGGGAAAGGAAAAGAAGCTACAAAAGACAGAAACAAGATATTGAGGTACAGGAAAAACGTACAAGAATTAAAGGTATAAGGCTATTTAAAACAGGGGTCCCCAACCGCCGGTCCGCGGACCGATACGTCCGCTGAACAACTCTTACCGGGCCGCTGGTTGCTGGGCGCCGCCATCTTTTTGGTAAAAAGTGCTTCCGGTGAGCTTTTCCGGGTAGAAAGCTCACTGGAAGCGCGTTTTCATCAAAAAGATGGCGGCGCCAGCGCCGGTGAGCTTTTCGGGTAGAAAGCCATTTCTACCCGAAAAAGCTCACCGGAGCGCTAGCGCCGCCATCTTTTTGACGAAAAAGTGCTTCCGGTGAGGTCACGGAAGCACTTTTTCGTAAAAGATGGCGGCGCCCAGTTGATGCCGGCACCGGGCCGCGGCGCCCAGCTGATGCCGGTACCGGGCCGCGGAGTCAAAAAGGTTGGGGATCCCTGATTTAAAAGACACAGAGACAATGGTTAAAAAAGAGGATTCTGCAAGGGTGCATGGGATAGCATTGTTATATAATATGTTAGATGATTAAAGTGATAGAAAAAATTTCTATTGATGTTTCTATTGATGTGGAATATTTGTTTGTAAAGAGAATAAGGCTCTCAATGATTTAAAAAGAACGTTTAAAAAAAACTGAAAAGAAACATGGAAGATTTTTATCAGTTGATAAGATGAACTTGAATAAGAATAACTATTAACTTTACTGTTAATAACTATTGTTTGGTTTTTTATTTAAAGACAGCAATAAGTAAAATATGAAATATAGATGATTAAAGTGAAAGACAACTGATATTACTAGGTAATGTTTGTTAAAAGAAATAGAAATGTAAAAGATTGTTATTAATATTAATGGCAGAGCTGTACTTGAATTGAATAATTATTCCATTTACTATTGTTATACATATATACACAGATACATATACATATATATTTTTTTCTTTTAAGAATTTAGTGTGTATTTTAAGGAAATGTACCAAGCAGAATTTGATTGAAAATAGGGTATGTGTTATAAAATAGAGGTTAAATTTTTTTTAAATAAGATTTGAAAAAAGATATAAAGGTGTTACACTCCAGTCTAGTAATTACAGGAGAAAATTTGTTTTATGAGAAAAGATAATATGAAATTGTAAACAGGACAGACGAAAGTATAAAAACATTGATTAGAAAGATTTTAAAAATTAGAAAAAGATATGTAATTGAATTAAGACAGGAATGAGATAATTTAAAATAAGGCTACAGGAAGTAAAGAAAGGGAAAAGCTATTGGAAAAATTGTGAAAATAGTTATAAGATATGGATTAGAATGTATAAGATAAATATGTATTGAGTTTATGTCTGTTTGGAGAAGTGATAACCCTGGGCCAAAAAAAGATATTTTATTTGTATTGTATGGTTTGTGAAAACTTAAATAAAACTTTTATTAAAAAAAATATTTATCAAAAGTACTCAAGATGTTAATACAGTAATAATCAATTGTTGTGTTTCCCTGTAAGCAATTATCTAAATTGCTGTATCTTGCAGGCAAGTAAAGCTTTCTGAACTAGAACTGGCCTATTTCTTTCACTTCTCTATCTCTTTTCACACTGCTACTCTCCTTGAGCATTAGGGCTATAACCCCAGAATTTCCTTGAAACAGGAAACTGCATGATCAAAGTGAAGGAAATTCATCCAAAACCTGTTTAATCTGATGCTAGTGGATACTTACATAATTAATGTCCTGGCTCTGAAGATATATTTGGAGACAAAGTCCCTGTCAAACTTGTGGGCTGTGGGCTAGATGCATCACACGCTGGCCAAGCCCACACCCAATTTAGTGAAGGGGGAAAAAGTCCCAATACGTCATGTGACACCGCCATGATGCGAGTTTGACACCCTTGCTTTATATCATTTTTAAAAAATCATTTTCAATTCTTGGAAACTGCCTGAACAGCTTCCAGCAGTTTACTTCACATAGTTTTTCTGAAGTGGTTTGTCCTTGCCTGCTTCCCAAAGCTGAGGGAGAGTGACTGGTTTAAGGTCACCCAGCTGGCTTTGAGCCCAAGTTGGGACTAGAACTCACAGTCCCCCGGTTTCTAGCCTAATGCCTTAACTAGTATACCAAACTGGTTCTTGTACATCTATATTTTAGAATAAAGCGGCCTCTGTAGATGTACAAAAATGACCCTTTTTACTTGATTTTTTTTATTTTAACTCATGTAAATTTACTCCTCAATATGGCAAACAGCTCCAAATGATAGATTTAATAGTGAAGAATACTGAACAATTCATAAGTGAGATCAGCACTTATATTTAGTATAACTCAATTTTATCATATCGGTATTTCCTGCATATAGTTTATACACTAGAGAACACTTTCCTTAAAGTAGAGTTGATTTTTCAGATGCATTAAAACTTATCTTTCCCTAGTAACTTATAGTATCTTCTGGAGTTATCTACAATTATTTTCCCTCTTTAAAAAAAAAACAAAAACAAAAATGAGGACAAACCTTACATCTTATAATGCCTTTGTGATTTTAAGTTCCATCAATCAACTCTTAAATTCTTGCAGCTTCCTTTATATAATAATTCTTTCTTTTTTCAATATTTTTAAAGCAGTTTTTCCTACTTTAAAATAGTCCTGTATTTTCTCTCTATCACCCTGGAGCCATCTTAATATCAGATTTTATCATTTATTTTTCTTACTTATAATACTCTTGCTGAGTTTTGTGGTTTTTCCCTCTGCAACTTTAAGCCTCTGAGTCTATAAAATCATCCTACTCATTCTTTATTCACAGGCTTTAAGAAGGCAGCATTAAAGAATCAACTTCTTTATACAGTTTGTGCTAGTTATTATGTCAATGCATTTACATAAACAATACATATAATTTGCTAATTACTGAATATATGCAATTGCTGAAATTGGAAACACATACTTATAGAAAAACTCATACAGCGTATTGCTCTTTCATATAACAAAGTTAGTTAGTGAGCCATAAAGCAACTAAATAGGATGGGTATGACACAGCATGCTAAGACATCAAAAATTAACCAAGGTTCACAATAGTCAAGATAGCAGGTGATGTGAATACAGTTGCTAAGTCTTGTTAAGGATGTTGTGTGAACATAGCCATTGTATTGATATGTCACCCTAGCAACTGCTAAGGAATTGTTAAGACTTAATTTTATGGCTGCATTTAATTGGATCAGAATGTATTGTATTAAAGTCTCTGAGACTTGGTTGTAAATCAGCCTACATAGGACTGTGTTCTGTTTTTAACTACAGAGGAAATATTGGTTATCTATATGAACTTTGCAAAGGTTTATCTAGGGTTCTTCTTTTTAATATCTTGTTATTGATTTAGGTAGCAACTTACATAAAGGTACTCTGGACAGTGCTTTGTTGAATAGAGTTACTAGATCTAATCTGCAAGAATCTGGATTACTATTAGTTGGCAGCAGAGGGTCCTCTGCAGCTCTTTGCTAATATCTAGTGGCCGTCCAGCTTATATTTCGTTCTATTTTCTCCTGTCCAGAATCACTTTATGTGAGATTGGCGAACATATAAACTTGATAGATAAATAAAGTGGGAGTTCAGAGTAAACATGAAATATTATAATCTTAGGTATAGTTAGCTGGAATTTGAAACAGAATAAATATGCTTTGAGTTTTGCTATAAAAACAGTTACCTTGTTCCGTATACTTTTTTCCACACCCTTTTCAATAATTGGTGACAATACATACATTATAAATGAGGAAGTACAGCTGGGTTCTTCTGTTGGTCAATTTGTTTGCATTATTTTGGATAGTGCAAAGTATACATGTGCAGGATCTGCATAAAATATAAACTTATGAAAAGGAACTAGTAGAATCACAATGAAAGAGTGGCTATTGTACATTTCCTTCTCTGTGCTGGTAGGACTTTCAGAGCAGCTGTTACAAGATAAAATATTATTTGGAAGAGAACTAAACACATGGTATGTCTGAGCGAGCACAACTGGTTACAAGTGAAAAATATAGGTGGATAGTGTTTTCCTATTGACATTAGCCTTGATAATGATGTGTTGAAAGATAGGCTGTGATTTTACAAGACAGATTCTAGTCAGAAATCGGTCAGAGGGCTACAGCTCAAGTTGACTCTTGAAGAGAGAAGGAGAAATTTATGGGCATATCTTTAAATTGACATACATCAGGGGTGTCAAACTCAATTTCATTGAGGGCATCAGAGTTGTGTTTGATCTTGTGGGGCCAGAGTGGGCATGGCCAACTCAACATCACTAGTGTTGGGGGCGCCTGTAGCGGCCCGAGTGCTCTGCCAGTGAAAATGAGCTCCTGAGCTCTGTTTTCCCTGGCAGAGGCACCGCAAGCTGGTCCTTTGCTGTTTCCAGGGCAGCCCCGCAGGCCAGATCTAAGCACCTCTGACATACATTAGCAGCTGCCACATAAAAATAGTTGTTCCTGGATTTACAGGTGTAAGGAAAGTAGAGACAATAGAGTAAATTGGGCAAATAAGAGAGGTAAAGATGCTTTCAGGCCAAGCCTGCAGTTTAGATCTGGATTCTCTAGGAGATTCCTTCATCTAAGTAATAAGAGGGGGGAGAGGGTAGCCTTTCATAGCTTTAGAAATCAACCAAATTCGGCTAGAGTTGATTTATCTTTCATTGCCAAATCGAACCAGTTACATGAAATACATAAATAAAAGTAGAAAGCACCAAAGTCTAGGATTGCACAACATTCATAGATCCTAATTCATTGGGGGGGAATCTAATTTACAAATATTAAATCTCATATGAGAAGCCTTTTACTAATATTTCTGTCTGTCTTGTCTGATTTTTGGATTTTAGGAACTGATAAGCTGAAAATGAAAAATGAGGCTAGGTAGGCTAAATGGATTATACACCTACTCCCCAGATCCATTAGAGAATCAATTAAAATGCCCTAAAATGCTTAGAAGGCAAAGGATTGTTGATAACAAGGAGAAGGGGTATTTCAAGATGAAGGGAGCTATGGGGAAGTAAGGGGAACGAAAGAAATATCAGTCAAAAATCATTATTCTAATCCACACTCTCTGTATACTTAATTCAATCTGTCTCTGTAGTCCCACCTTCATTAGCTTACCACCTCTGCCCTTGTGGATTACTGTACATTTACTCTGATTTGCATAAATATGGTATTTCCATCTCCAGCTTGGGAGGTTTGATATTGCAACTTCTGCTAGCAAAGAAATAAATTTCTGTATTTCAAAAGGGTAGGTGTTGCTGGACTCTAAATGATTTTGGGGGGAGGGGGTCCTTAACATGGCTATAATAAATGTCTTTATTATTCCTTGAATCTTAAAGCAGACATAACATAGAGTGATTCCTTCTCAGATAGAAAACTAAGACAATAATTGCCTTAATTTATTCTTGTATTGTTTTGGAGATTAAATATAGTAAGAAAATCTTACATGACCATACATCAACTTCATATTTACTGATAAATTTATATAGCCACCTTCTTACAAATGTGACTCTGAATGGTATACAGTTAAAAAAATACAACAATAAAACCAAATAATTTTAAAAAACATTAAGAACAATAAAAATAATTAAAAACTTTTTAAAAATATGAGGGAGATCGCACATGTGATTTTCCCATCATTTCTCCCGTACCCATATTACAGTCCTTGAGCTAGTCAGCTTGAAAACAAATGGAACTTCATGTAGCTTTACATAATAAGAATGTGACAGATATCAACAACATAACCACACTATTTATTAGAAGTAGATTGGATTCAGATTCTCTAAATTAGGTCACCAGTGAAGGACCATAATTGCTACTTTTTGAGCAAGTTAAACCTAGCTTCCCAATCCAGTCCTGCAAAATACCTTGGCCCAAGGGTACATTTCAAAGAATGTTAGATTAAGTTATTCAGATTGTTTTGAATAATTTGTTTTGATGTTATAGTGAAAAATAAAGTTACTTCCCAAAGTATCTCATAACATTAGTGTTTTGCCAAAAACCTACCAGTCGAAAATGGTAGGAAATCCCCATATGTACATCTGTATGAACAATAAGTAGTGCATCAAAGATATTTTATTGTAGCAGTAGGATTGCTTTAAGATGGTCCGTCTATATTTTTAAGAGAAGAGATTTAAATGAAAAATAAAGAGAAAAAGTATTGTATGAAGGAATATGGAATGAGTTTTTGTATGAGCTCAGTTTTGGTAGCTATGGTTGAAGGTAAAGAATAACTAAAAATAATTTGTAATAAATTCTTCAGACCATGTTAGATAATGAGAAATCTTACTTACATGTTTAACTGTTTTACTATATTACTGATTCTTTGTCTTACACCCTCCCTCATTCACATTCAACAGAGCTGTAGGCAAAACCATCAAAATAGAAGGTAAGGAATTGTGTTCTTTTTCCTGTGAACACTATTACTATACTTACTTGGCATGAGAACCAGTTAGTAGGTGATATGATGTCATAATGGAAGGTCTTATGTCATAATGGTCTTCCCAGTCCATCAGCCACAGTAACAGTAATTTTGAATTCAAGTTTTAAACAGTAATTTTGAATCCAAGCTTTAAAATTTTGAATTGTTTTTAACATAGCTTCCAATCCAAGTAAAATGTTGATGAATTATAAATGGCTGCATTTTAAGAAGACAAAAGTGCTTACAATACTTTTAATTATGAATAGCATTTTAATTTCTTTTAATATCATTTGATGTTGCCTCCTATTCTTTAAAAACAATTCTAATAACTTTTGACAGCATGTCACAAAGCACACACATAAAAAAATCCTAATGCACTATTCCTGATTTTCTTTATATATTGTCAATGGATAACAATTTCATATTGTCATTATCAAATCTTCATATTATATTTTTCTTTGTTATCTGTAATCAAACATTACTCAGACCAATTGTAAGAAACTATCTCTATCCCAACTAATAACCAACTTCAGCATTATCAGATAATTGAAAATTAAAACAGGTAATATACAATTGTTTTCATTCTTCTCCTCTGATTATTCAAATTATATTATCCTTATTTCTACATTAAGTACAACAGTACAAACATGTTCAAGTCAGGATTAGATTTGTTGCTCAGAGTTTTGCTTTTTTCAAAAAATATCAATCCATAGCTGAGAGTAAATCTGAGTTACTACACTCCTATTTCCAACATCTGAATCACCACAGACTGGCTTCTTTGTATAACAGTTGCATTACAGGGAGTAGAAAGCAATAGCTTTCCCTGGAAACGACGGGGGGGAAAATCTGCTGATTTTTTGTTCTGTCTTCAAGACACTGAAAGTGGAGGGCCAAGCAGTCACAACAGACATAATTCAATTGATTATTTTTATTACATGATATTACAATTAGCAATTGTCACACGACGGGAATATCAGCAGCCAAGCGCACGAACCTTGATAGCTGAAGAAAGTGGCGTTGGAGCTTGAGGTAAAAAGAATTCGGGTTAGCGGTTACCGCCGGGAGTCGCCGTATAGGGCAATCCAGCGTTCTTTGAAAGGGAACTCTGAAATGTGTTTTATTACGAAAAAGTAATTTTATTCACAAAAAAACGAGAGCAAAGCAATGCTGCGCTTCTGGGGTTTAGGAACTCCCCCTTTTGAGCGCAAAGAACTTTACAGCATAGGTCCCTCCTGTTGTATTCACTGACTGATGACAGTTCCCAATCCGGTCCGCGTTTCTGGCGGGAGTGCCGATCGCTCCCATTGGTTGATGCTGTTTGACAGCCGGCTATAAAAGGAGCTGTCAAACGGCATCAGCTGTTGCCGCCAGCTGACTGCCTGTTAGCCCCGGCAGCCGTGGCAACCCTTTATTCACCAAATAAAGCCTTTCGCTGTTAGCTCTGTGTCTGCCCCGTGTCTACCACCGTTTCACAACACTGGCGACGAAGGTGGGATACAAATAAGAGGCGACCGGACATAAAACAGCTGAGCTCAGTCACTACAAAAAGAGCCGAAGCCACCGAGAGCTGATTGTCACAGCCACAGACGCTCTCTGCGAGTGCAAAGTTTAAAGCCTCCACAGCTGAGGAGACAGACGCCGCCTGACAGGCGCAGCCGCGACTCTTTTGAGAGCGTGAAGTTTAAACCTCCCCAGCTGAGGAGATAGACGCTGCCACCACACGATGTCTTTGAATCTGGTGTTCCCACCCTTTAAGCCGACAGCCGAGACGTGGGAATCATATAAAAATCACTTCTTCTGCTTCCTGGACGTGAGAGACCTCACGGACGCCACAGACCATAGGAAGAAATCCTATTTCCTAAGCTTCTGCGGAGCCGCGGTTTTTGACACCGCCACGGCGCTGATCGCCCCGCGTTCTGTTAGGGCTGTCTCCTGGGAGGAGTTACAGGAGATCCTCTCCAGTCACTACTCCCCTAAGCCATCCCAAATTGCTAGGAGGCATGCTTTCAGGAGGAGAATGCAGTCTGAGGGGGAGTCAGTGAGTATGTGGCAGCCTTACGATCAGCTGCCCTACAATGTGGTTTCAGGGATTACCTAGAGGATATGCTCCTAGATCAAACTGTCTGGGGTCAAGGACCTGAGACTTCAAAGACGATTGCTAGCAAAAAAAGACTTGACCCTAGCTATAGCCATCGAGGAATCACAAGCTGCTGAGCTATCTGCTCTGTCAGCAGCAGAAATACAGGGGAACCCCATCAGACAAGGCAGCTCAACTATTCATTTTGAGGAAGTCTCCCTAGATGAGAATTCTGAGGACCCAATCGAGGTAAACCGCCTCAGACAACAGAAGCCCCCTCTAGAAGGACCAAGACAAAAAACCAACTTTACCCCCAGGCAGCAACCCATCTGCCTAAGCTGTGGGGGAACCCATCTCAGGGCATCCTGCAGGTTTAGGAATGCCATTTGCCTGAACTGTCAGAAAAAGGGCCACCTAGTTAGAGTCTGCCAAGCAGGGAAAACTTTTCCACAAAGACCTCAGCCTACTCCTATTTTCCAAAGGCAAGTTGAGGACTGCTATACCTGCTACCACTCAGATCATACTACAACAGGCTCTAACAAAATAAGTATTTTTGTTTTTTTAGAAGGTAAGCCCTGCAAGATGGAAGTTGACACGGGCTCTGCACTTTCCATAATCTCCTGGGAAACTCTAAAGAAGATGCTTCCAAGGATGTCCAAGAAGAAGCTCCTGAACTGCCACCTGACTCTGCGTGATTATCAAGGCAGGACCATCCCTGTCCTCGGGAAAGGCAAGTTTTTAATCCAATTCAAAAACTTCAAAGGCCACTTGCCTTTAGTAGTGGTAGATGGTGCCCTCCCTAGTTTGCTAGGATTAGACTGGTTCCCTGCTCTTGGTCTCAGCATAACTGGTATCCACGCTGTTTCAACCTCTGAAGTAGATACTCTATTCAGAGACTATTCTGATGTATTCAGCGAAGATTTAGGGTGTTACTCTGGTACCCCTATTTCATTCAATGTAGACTCACAGGCAACTCCCATCCGTCTGAAACCACGTAGGGTACCCTTTGCTATCCGCCCCAAATTAGATATGGAGCTAGATAAATTACTAAAGCAAGGGGTATTAGAACCAGTAGATTTTGCGAAATGGGAGACCCACATAGTCACCCCGCTTAAGAAAGACGGCAACGTGAGAATCTGCGCTAATTACAAGACGTCCCTGAATAGGTTCCTACAAATCAGCGCCTACCCTGTCCCTGTCATCCAACATTCCTTTGAGCCTGGGACTATTTTTGCAAAATTAGATATGTCCCAGGCCTACCAACAGTTCCCTGTAGATGACCAAACTGCAGAATTACAAACCATAGTCACCCATAGGGGTGCATTTAAGTGCAGGCGCCTCCAGTTTGGCGTAAGTGTAGCCCCTGAGATTTTTCAATCCCTAATGGAGAGGCTTCTCCAAGGACTCCCAGGCGTAGTCCCTTATTTTGAGGACATTTTGGTTTCAGCCATGGATAAACCACAACTAATACATAGAGTCAGAGCAGTCCTTGAGCGTTTCAGACAGCATGGCCTTAAACTTAAAAGGGACAAGTGCACCATTGCCACTAAGCAAGTGGACTTTTTAGGTTATAGAATTGACGCCTCTGGTATACACCCAATTGAGTCCAAAGTCAGGGCTATCCACGAGGCACCCACACCTTCCAACAAGACTGAGCTTCAAGCCTTCTTAGGGCTTCTAAATTTCTACACTGCATTCCTTCCACATAAAGCCTCCATAGCAGAACCTCTGCACAGACTTTTGGACAAACAATCCCTCTGACATTGGGGACCAAGGGAAGCCCATGCCTTCCAATCCGTCAAGTCCTTGCTCACATCCAATGCAGTATTAATTCAATTCAATCAAGCAGCTACCTTTAGTCCTGGCTGCAGACGCTTCCCCCTTTGGCGTAGGGGCTGTTCTGAGCCACAGGCTGCCCAATGCCTCTGAGGCACCAATTGCCTTTTTCTCAAGAACCTTCTCTTCAGCAGAACGAAACTACAGCCAAATTGACAAAGAGGCTTTGGCTGCAGTTGCTGCTGTTAAAAAATTTCATGAATTTCTTTTTGGGTACCATTTCGAACTAATAACAGATCACAAGCCACTGTTAGGCCTTTTGTCTGGGGACAAACAAACCCCTCAGGTTCTATCCCCAAGGATGACCAGATGGATCCTATTCCTGGCTGCTTATTCTTACACGCTGATTCATCGCCCGGGGAAGAACCTGTGCCCCGCAGATACCCTCAGTCGATGCCCTCTGCCTGTTCCGGTTGAAGATCCTGCACCCATCCACGCTATCTTCGAGGTCAACGATCTCAACCTGCCCATTACTGCCCATGACATTGCTGCTCACTCCTCAAGGGACAAGGTAATCGCCCAAGTCCTGGACTGGGTGGGGAGGGGGTGGCCAGCAATTCATTACACCCCTGAATTCCTGCCTTTCAAGACTCGCCAGCAGGAGCTGTCATCCCTACAGGGTTGTTTGCTGTGGGGAACAAGGGTTGTCATCCCTGCTAAACTACAAGGGCCAGTCTTAAAGGTCCTGCATGAAGGCCACCCTGGCATCGTCAGGATGAAGGCCCTGGCCCGCAGCTACGTATGGTGGCCAGGCATGGATGCCCAGATCTCCAGCTGGGTAAGCACGTGCCAACCATGCCAGGCTACCAGGCCAGCTCCACCATCATCTACTCTTGCCAGGTGGGAAGACGCCGGGGCCCGTTGGTCCCGGCTGCATATTGATCTGGCAGGCCCTGTGCATGGGCGAACTTTCCTAGTCATTGTGGATTCGTTTTCAAAGTGGATAGACCTGGCCCTGCTGCCCTCCACAACCACTCTTGCTATCACAAAAGCCCTAACTAGAGTATTTGTCACCCATGGCCTCCCAGACACCCTTGTATCCGACAATGGTCCCCAGTTCACCTCGTGCGAATTTGAGGTCTTTGCAGCCAACCTGGGCATCAGGCACGCTCTCACAGCCCCTTTTCACCCTGCTAGCAATGGGATGGCTGAAAGGGCAGTCAGGTCAGTAAAGGAGGCCCTGGAGAGGTTTGGCCCACTTGACTGGCACTCCAAACTTTCCAGGTACCTACTGACCCAGCACACAACCCCCTGTACCACCACCAATAAGTCCCCTGCAGAGCTCCTAATGGGCAGACGCCTTAGAACCACCCTGGATAGGCTGCACCCCCATTACACCCCAGTTACCCCTTTGGCATCTGACAGCCAGGCCAGGGAGTTCGCCCTGCATGACCTGGTCTATGCAAGGAATTACGCTGGCCATCCCTTATGGGTGCCAGGGCAAGTCGTGGCTATAACGGGGCCTAAGTCCTACAGGGTGCTCCTGGACGACGGTCGTACCTGGCGTCGGCACATCGACCAGCTGAGGAGGTGTTGGAGACCGGCACGCGGCACGGTCGACCACGCAGTGCCAGGCGTTGAGAGTGGCCGATGCCGGACGGAGCCGACGCTGCCCGCCAAGTGAACTGGTCTACCCACCGAGCGCTGAGACTTCCCCGCCAAGCGAACCGGTCTACCCACCACGCGTTAAGACTTTCCCGAAGCAAGCCGAGTGAAGGAGCCTACCTGGACTGCCGCCTGGTCCTCTAGCAGAGGCGCTCGTCGACGAAACTCCAGCTCCTGCAGGCTCCAGCACAACCCAGAAGAAGGACTCCTTCCCAGCTGAAAATCCACCCGGACTAAGGCGATCCGGCCGCCAGCGCAGGCGGCCGGCCTATCTAAAGAACTACGCATGCTCCTGGCCGGGGGAAAGGAGTGTTGTATTCACTGACTGACAGTTCCCAATCCGGTCCGCGTTTCTGGCGGGAGCGCCGATCGCTCCCATTGGTTGATGCCGTTTGACAGCCGGCTATAAAAGGAGCTGTCAAAAGGCATCAGCTGTTGCCGCCAGCTGACTGCCTGTTAGCCCCGGCAGCCGCAGCAACCCTTTATTCACCGAATAAAGCCTTTCGCTGTTAGCTGTGTCTGCCTCGTATCTACCGCCGCTCCACAACACCTCCAGAGCAAGAAAACCAACACTGAGGAATAGGGGGCATGCGTAAGCGCACCAACATGCCTACCGTCCCTGTCCTATTGTTTCTTTTTATTTTTCTTATATGTATCCATTTCATGTCTTCATAACTATGTTTATACTTGTACTTATTATCTTGTAAGCGATTGACAAATAAAATAAAAAAATAAAAATAAAAAATAAAAAAAAAAATATGGGCAAGATCCAGATTTCTATCCGATGTATCGGTGACCTGATCGTACCAGCTGCCCCTTTCCTCCGCCAAATAAATTTCTTTTTAGTCTCTTCGAGTCAGTACTGACTCTTGGAAACTGCTTACCTACCAGTTCCTACTTGTTGTTTGGTAAAGTTTTTAGGAAGTGGTTTACTCTTGCTTGCTTTTCCCTAAGGCTATACGAAATGCCCATTTGTGATACGAAAAAAAATTTGTGATACGAAATGCCCATTTCCTGAAATGCATTATTGGAACCGCTAAAAGCACAGATGAATAACTGTAACAGGGGAGGGATGTTTGGCTGTCAACTCAGAACAGTCACCGCCATACGGCCAGCGATGCCTAATTGTTGGCTGCCTCTTGTTCTCCATCCTTAATGTGAAACGTGGAGTGCATAGCAAAGTTATGCTCTGTGAGAGATTTCTGCGTCAGGAGAATTCATCCAAATCTCGATATTTTTGATCCAGACTACGAGATCTTGCCACCGCTTCGCTTCTGGGACACGTGCTAGGCGGCAGCGGGCGCTCTGCCTTCCAGCGCGTTTGGATGACGTCATCAGGGCGCGCCTTCAAAGCGGCTCCTTGTTCGGGCGGGTCGTGGGGGAGGGCGTGAGCAGAAGGTGGCGTGATGGGGCTGCTGGTGACCCCTGTGATGCGGAAGTGTCTTCCCAGGTAGATTCCGACGACCGAAAGGGGAAGGATACCTTCAGTTTCGGCCACCTTAGTAGGATGGAGTAGGGGGATTGAAGGAATGCCCAACAACCACAGCCCTCCTTCTCCGCTTGCTCTGAGCGGTCCCGCTGTCCCCGGGGATTTACTTAAAAGTCCCACCGAGTTCGGAGTTCTGATAGTTGAACTCTGCCGTGTTGAATAAGCTCGATTCGCATGTTGCGTGTATGGCCACGCATGAAACCCCGGAGAGACGGTGTCAGCTGGGCGTCCACAGCGTAGATTACACTTGCTCCCTCCTCTCATGGATAACGCGCTGCAAGCGAGCAAAAGATACTTAGCCGATTTTGAGCACCAAAACGGTAGAAATCTTCTCGCGCATGGCATTGCACTGCACATGATAATAAATGATTGAATCGGTGTTCCTAGTTGTAAGCAAGCTTGAACTGTAAGGGCAAACATTTTGATTTATCAACTGAATTCGCATTGCGGGACTAAGGAGTGATCTGAGACCACTGGAGCTTGCCCTGCATCCAAGGGCAGGGACAATTAATTTTCTGCTACGAAATAAACAATCAAAAATATCAGTGTTCAGCTGTTTGGAAATTAGGATAGAGAATTGGGCTTTGCATATGTATAAAATAATAAAAATAACAAAGACAGGATAAAAAAATGTAAAATTAAAAACAGATGGACTTTATTAATTAGTACAAATATATTTCCCACGTGTTTTATGTCATTCTATTGAGTCCCAGATTCTACGATGTTCAGAGGAAAACAGTAGAGAAAGAGCATTAGGAGAAAACTGTACCAAAGTCATGTGAAGTCCCATATGTCTGCCCGGTATTCTTGAAGTTATATATTTGTATCAGAGCAATAGAGGGAGAAAATCTTTGTACTGTATATTGAAAAAAAAACCTGCATCAAATGGATTTATCATTTTGAGAAATATGCAGTAGAATGAAAGACATGTCTAAAAACAAGTCTAACAAAAATATATAATTTGCTTTATGTATTTACATTTGCTGTGGCAGAGATATGTCTGACCTTGAGTTTCTTGTTTCAGATTGAAACCATTTAGCAGGTTGCAAATCACACTACGACACTTAGTAAGTATGGAAGTTGGGTGAATAAATATTTGTTTAAAATACAATAGCCAGAATGCAAAGACTAATTCCTCAGTGCCAATGAGTTTGTTGATTTGTGCTTTTTAAATAGCAATCTCTCAAGGCAAAAGGAAAAATAGTTTTGAAAATGAAGGAAGTTTGTGACAAAACTATAATCTGGTAATCTTCCGTTTCAAGACAGGATAAGGGTAAAATCTGAAGAACATCAGATAGTTAAATAATATGGTTAGAATGAGATTAAGAACAAGGGCTAACCAAAGGTATTATAAGGAATGTAAGAAAGAGTTCTATGTCTGGAGTATTCTGTTCAAAATTGGTGGAGGTTCTTATAGTCAGTATTGGGTACTTCTGTAGTTTTCTGTTCAAAGTACTTATCTTAAAAATAGCCATTTTTAGTACATACTAATTATGTTTTTAATATCTTCTGCAGAATTGCAGATTATATAGAATTGCCAACCAATCTGTCATTGGAGCATCAGCTTAATTAAAATCTTTGTCATTCCATACAGAGTATGACGAAGGATCCTTCAGCTGAAGTTCTCTTGGAAAAAAGAGGGTGTGCTGGCATTATTACCATGAACAGACCAAAAGCTCTGAATGCACTTACTCTTTCCATGCTTCAACAGATCTATCCCCAGTTAAAGGTTGGTGGCGTTACATGAAACTAAGGTTATCACAATACCAAAGTGTTTTAAATACAAGTAGTCCTTGACTTACAGCCACTATTGAGCCCAAAATTTATGTTGTTAAGTGAGATGTTTGTTAATTGAGTTTTGCCCCATTTTACAACCTTGCCATAGTGGTTAAATGAATCATTGCAGTTGAGAAGCTAGTAACATGGTTGTTAAGTGAACCTGGCTTCCCCATTGACTTGGATTCTCAGATGGTCACAACATGACTTTGGTACACGGCAACAATCATAAGTATGAGTCAGTTGCCAAGCATCTGCATTTTGATGACATCATCATGGGGATGCTACAAAGGTCATAAGTGTGAAAAATGGTCACTTTTTTCAGTGCCATTGTAACTTTGAATGATCACTAAATGAACTGTTGTAAGTTAAAGTCTACCTGTAAAGCAATTGATGAATGGGTTGACAGAAGACATATGAGACTGGCTAAACAAAGATGGCACTTCTAGTCAGGGGTGGGATTCTACCAGTTCGCACCTATTCGGTAGAACCAGTTGTTAACATTCTAAGCAGTTTGGAGAACCGGTTGTTAGAAGAAATTACTGGCCTAATCCTGTAAGGAAGGCAGGAAGGAAACATTCTGGTGTTGCTTACAGAAACTGCCTCTCCGTTAACCCTTATTACCTTCTTGGCAGGACTAGGCTTCCTGTCTCAGGAACGTCTCTGGAGTTTTCCCCCCCCTCTTTTGCTGGTACTTTGCTTGTGTGGAGTAACCATTCAAAGTTACAATGGCACTGAAAAAAGTGACTTATGACCATTTTTCACACTTACGACTGTTGCAGCATTCCCACAGTCATGAAAGGTCAGGCGAGGAGATGCGTGCCTCGATGTGAGTGATATTGAGTTGGCTACATTCAGCCAATAACGACCACCAAGCCATGTCCACCCAGTCACATCACCAAGCCACACCCACCACCTAAGCCACGCCCTCAGAACCATTTCTTCCTATTATTTCTTTCAGAAGTGGGAGCAGGATCCTGAAACTTACCTAATATTAATAAAGGGAGCTGGTGAAAAAGTGTTCTGTGCTGGAGGTGATATAAAAGGTGAGAATGTGAACATTTTTTTTATGAAGTTCAGGGCTTTGTCCTTGGTTTTGAATCCAAGGAAATAGCATCCTTCCCTCCATTGAGTGCTAATACCAGGATGGCCTATTGACATGAACTCCTTATCTTTGAACCTGAAAGGACTTCATTTCCTCAGGCCTCATTTGATTTTGGATGATCCACTCTCTATCCTAGCTCACCATAGTTAACAGAATGTGCTAACTTGTGAAAGGAGTTATGGAAGCTGGACGGAAAGAAAAAATGAGGAATATTTTGCAATATTAAATGTTGTCATCATTAAGTTTGACATTTGTTTTGTTTTTTAGCTATCAGTGAAGCAGGAAAACATGGCGACAGATTAAGAAAAGATTTTTTCAGAGAAGAATACAGATTGAACAATGCCACTGGTGTGTGTACTTTTTATAGTATCCCTTTAATAACTTCTTTTTGACTTGATCTCTGCAGTGAAAATTCTGTTTCAAGATAATAGATATTTATCGTGTAAGCCAATAAAGCCTGTTCTGCCTGGTATCTTTGATGGGGAACTCTTTTCCATATTTAGGAGTGAAAGCTGTTCATTTAAAGAAGCACAGCAGACAAGAATGAAACTTTATGAAAGGGTTTTCAAATTATTTTCTTAGATCATTTTAACATCATATCCCAGAAGATAAAGACTGAGTGCTATATCCCCTTATGTGCAAAATTTATATTATTTGAATATATGCTTAGTAGTATTTACCTACAGTTCCTGCTAAGAGTGTCCCCATTTCATGGTTATATTGCATACTATATAAGTAAAGCTAGTAAAAAACATTAAAGATGGGATATTGAAACCTTCTTGTTTATTTGGTTTTTCATTTTTTCTTAAGTTATTCCAAGAATGGTATTTCCACATTTAAAATGTAAACCTCTGATTACGGAATGTTCTCCTTGCTGAGACCTATCTGACATTTAATATGTTTTTCTTTAGACAATGAAAAAATAAGCATTTCTTTATGCACCATTCCTGTAGATCTTAATCTGGTTATTAATTGTGGTACTGCCAGCTTTTTTTTCCGTTTTGGTGTCTGCTATGTTTTACAAGGTGATTATTGTAGTCAGGTTAAATGAACAGCTGGTTTTTCCTCCCAAAACAGCATTAACAATGAAAAAAAAACCAGCATCTTAAATATAAAAATATATTTTAAAATGCTCTTAATGATGAAAAAAAAGGATTGATTTTTTTAAACTTCCCCCTTTGAACATTTTGTTCACATTATAAAGAGGTATTTCTTTAGATAAGCGTGCATTCTAATATTTTAAGTAGGATAACGTGTTGTATAATTTTTAACAGGTACCTGCAAGAAACCTTATGTGGCACTTATTGATGGAATTACGATGGGCGGTGTAAGTGGAAACATTCTGTACAATTAACAGATTGGTTTGCCTTGTGTTCACAACTAGTCTTAAAAATTGTGGGTGAACCAGCTACAGTAA
Organism: Notechis scutatus; assembly: GCF_049901735.1. Lineage (NCBI taxonomy): Eukaryota > Metazoa > Chordata > Lepidosauria > Squamata > Elapidae > Notechis > Notechis scutatus. The sequence goes on from NC_142009.1 coordinate 179,789,075, forward strand.
TTTCAAGCAATCTTATTTGATGGATAAAATTGACATTTATATATGTATAAGAAGAAAAGGTTCACAATAATTCTGTCTTCTCATACTGAATGTTCATCATGCTGCTTTGTTAAATTACTAGTAAAAAAACTATTTTTGGATGCAAAAATCCCAAACAACTATGGTAAGGAAAATGAAAATACTTTAAAAGACATTATTCCAGGAGGAAGAATATCTAAAGGTACAAGGTGAAAAGTGTCTTAAAAAAACAGTAGATGAAAGAGTAGGGAGGAACTATTTAAGAAACAGCATTGGGAAGGAACAACCTCTATAGCAAATAAAGGCTAAACAAACAAGATAATCAGGGATTCTACCCGATTTTAAATACAATTTTTTTTGAGAAAGTTACTGAAGGAATTTCTGCCTGGTACTGTTGCCCACTACATAACTAGCAGTATGATGCCAATGACCATCTTACATTGGTTGTGCTAAAGGTTTGTGCTCTTGGAAAGAGCATACTGCTTGTAGAATCTAGCTTCCTTTTGCTAATATTTGGATGGTGTCACATAAGCAGTGCTTGAATACAAATGCATAATAACAAGCACATAATAACAAGCACTGTATTATTCTTTGCCTTTTGCAAAGAAAAGCAGTTGTGTGCTTTAACTTACATAGGATTGGGAATGTTCTCCTATTGTCTCTTGTATCTTTCTCTTCTTCTGCTCCCTTGGGAATAGTCAATCCTTAAAAAGCTAGGTGTAATCATTGTCTGACTGCAAATGATGTAGTCTAGTCACTAGGCTTGTGTAGACCCCCTTTTCATTATATGCAGGCTCTGGAACGATCCTCACTGGGGCAGTGATGGTGCAGACTGTCACCCATTACACCCAAAGCAATATTGGATGTGGCTTGCAGATCAGTTAGTTTGTCAAGCTGTCATAATCTCTGTAGGCTGAGAAACCAGTGTATCAAGATCACTGATACTGCTGCTTGACTTTCACACATTTATTTGAGCCAGACAGGAAAATCCAGTATTGAAGGAGGGGAATGACCAAAGGAAACAATGTTTATTCAGGACTTGGTCTTAGTTCCTCAGCTGTATTGAGCAATCCCATGAGACTTCAGCCCATTCTCAGGCACTAGAGCAGAGATGTAAGAATGGAAGGAGGTTGTTGAAGTCAGCTTGCTCTTTTCCATTTCTGGCTTCTTAGACAACTCAATTCCAAAATGTGCTATTGAGATCAGGTATGCACTTCTCTATCCTCTTGTATACAAGGATGTCTGTAGAATTCCTCAAGGTTTAAACTTCCAGGTACTGAGGGGGAGTTGAAAGTGTATGTTTTTGCCTTATTAAAGAATAAAAATAATATTGTAGTTATATAATAATACCAGTAGTATAAATAAAAGAAAATAATAATAATCACCACCACCACCACGGAAAGATTAACCAAAATAATTACAACAACATTAATAAAAAAATAAAAGTATAAATGTCAAATTAAAAATAACTATATGATCTAAATTAGCAATTTACAGTGTATTATTTTGTTGTCATCGTTCCTTCAGGTCAGTCTCAACTCCTAATGTCTACTAGGACAAGTCTATGCAATTTCCTTGCCAATATTTTTGGAAGTGGTTTGCCCTTCCTCCTTCTTAAGGCTCACAAGAAGCGACTAGGCCCAAGGTCACCTGGCTGACTTTAGGCTTAAGGCAGGATTAACACTCACAGTCTCCTGGTAGCTTGCCCAGTGACTTTAACCACTCCACAAAATTGGCTCTCAAACGCTATATATATGATGCAAAAAAATAACACGAATAAAATTGAAATTTAAAAGGAGAGTAAAAATTGGATTAATCAAGTAACCTTGCTGATATCCAATGACCCAGGCAAAATTATTTGTTTCAGTTGACTTATGACTAGTTGCTTAGCATCAGCTTACCAAAAAAAGATACTTATGACTAGGATTTGATGTTCCAGTAGCTGCCATTCCCACAGTTATGACTGCATTTTGGGTGCTTGGCAACCAGCCTGTTTACAGCATCCGGTGGTCACATGGCCACAATTTACAGAGTTTTTTGTCAGAAATCTTTAGCCTTCAGAAAAAGCCTTTAAACCTGGCTTTATCAACTGGCATGGGGTCCTTGGGAGAAGCTGCTGGATGAAGGTGATTGTACACTAACACAGAAGGCAGCCTGTCTCTTCCTTCCAAACTCTTGTTTTTAGCTTGTTTTAATTGTTGTAATTTTAATGCATTTTTATATTTATAATTGTTGGATTTTTTTTGTTAATTTGATATAACCCACTCAAAGTTTCTGAACTGTGAGGTAGGAAACAAATTTCATTCATTCATTGAGAGTTTCAGCAAAAATGACTGTGGCATTCGCTTTATAACGGTGATTCCTTTAATGATCATTGCAGAAAAAAAGTCATGAAATTGGTCAGTCATGTGATGACTTGCTTAACCACCTGCATGACTTATGACCATAGTTCTGGTCTCAATTATGGCTGCAAGCCAAGGAGTATCTTATATCTAAACATTCTTACAGTAATGACATCTTTGAAAAGGTAAGATTTGGATGCAGACTGGATCTATTTTAAGACAGAGTTTGCTTAACCATAGTTTACTAAATAAATAACATTTGGCCAATGTTCATTCATACTATGCCTAAATCACACTTCGATGCATTGCATAGCAAAAAGGTAAAGGTGTCTCACAATTGTTTGCAGTAGCAGCCAAATTAAAGCAAAACTGTTGATGGGCCTTGCATGGTTAAAATGCATCCTGAAATAGTAGATAATTGTATCTTTTTTTGTCAGTTGACTTAGAGTTTCCTGCTGAAATCATATGTTTTCAGATGGCTTGTGGCCAAATGGAACTGAGGCAGAACAGGCAAACAGCAATTCAGATAAAATATTGGAGGTGGAACAGAACAGAAAGCAGACTACTTCCTTTTGAACAAGGCAGCTGAAGCTTTTAAGAACGTTTCAGGCCATCGGTTGACTAGAAATGCACGTAAATGGAATAAATTGAGTTTTAAATGGATTACATTAGTCCAATAAGACATATAATGCAGGAACCAAATTGATGTTCACAAGACTGGTTTTTAGGATGTTTTGTTTTCTACTCATTGATTAAATCTGGTCTATCACAGAGTCATTGCTTATAAAAATGAAGGTGTAGCCCAGCCTTAGTTACAGAAGCCAACTGAATGGTGTTGGGCAAAACATTTTCCAAAAATTTCACCAAGAAAACTGAAGAAACCTGTTCAGGCAGTTGCCAAGAGACAACACTGACTTGAAGTACCCACCCTCCCAAAACCAAAAGTGAGAAATAGGCTATGTGAGGAAGTATGTACGATTTGAAGTTCTCTGAGAATCCAGTTTTTGCTCCAGATTTGTTTCTACTGGTGACTCAGCAATAAGGATATTTTATTTGATCATATAACATCGGTAGTGAATTTTCATAGCCCTTTATTCAGTATTAAATTTTCTTACTAATTTTTGAATGCACTTGAACCAGGCCAAAAGATTAGGCAATGTTAGCAGCTGATTTTTACAAGCATGCATGAAAATATAAATAGGTTAAAAGTATCTATAGTATTTTTAGCACTATGTAGTAAAAGGTCTTCTTACGGGGAGCATCAGTAAATAAAGCTGCAGATGGCTGTATAAAAATAAAAGCAGATTGTGATTTCTCTGTGACTAGCTCCTGGTGGAATGAATGTAACAAATTAAAGACCAATGACTTCCTGTTTCTGTTGGGAATAGTGAAGCAGAAATAACTTACCAGGGTAAAAGGTGCAAGGGAAATTTCAGATAACAGCAGTTTTATTCCACCACAGGAGCAGTCTATTTACTATTGTTTTTCAAAAATGTCCTCACGGAGTTTATGGAAGTTATTTCTCATCAAGAACAAAAAAAGGCATCTAAGGAGCAAACCCCATTGACTTCTGTTGGTTTGCTTCCATGTGCAAATTGCCTAGGATTTCTAAAAGGGTAGTTGGGCTGGTCTGTTATTGAAAGAAACAGCTAAGAGCCCTGAAGCGTCTCAAAAACCAACACATCTGGTGTGATGGTAGTCTCCTAGAGCAGGGGTCGCCAACCTTTTGGACCTCAGGGACCACCAAACTCATAATTTTAGATCCCAGGGACCACTAACCAGTTTTGTGGGTGTGGCCTAATTTGTGGGTGTGGCTTGATGGTCATGTGACTGGCTGGGCATGGCTTGTATGTAAATATTATAAATTTATATAAATATTGATTTTTATAAAAAATGAGCAACTTTTACCCAAAATCAGGCAAAGCAGACAGGCAGATTGAGTTGCTCACAGAATCATTCAGTGATCTATCTATCTGCCATCGGCTAGCTCAGTCTCTCAAATTTGCTTGCTGTGAGTCTGCACTGAATTTGCTTGCAAGCAAACCTTCAGTCCTAAGGGAGGTTCGGCTATGCTGAGCCAGCCGAAGATCTAAAGACTTGTAGAAAGCAAGAAATCCAACCATTTCCTGCTTCCTAGCTAATCTAAATCTCCCACCACAGCAGAACAGATGATGGTCGAGAAAAGGAAAAATATCAATTTAGCAGGCAAGTTTACCAGGTAAGGAGTGAGTGGGCGGGGAGAGTTCTTGCGGGCCATGTGGGCGGCGCAGCCTTGTGTTTCTGCACAGCCTGGATTAATTGCTTTGTGGAGGTGCTCTGGGGGTGAGATTTCTCTGCGGCCCACCAAAATTTTCTCACGGCCCACCAGTGGGCCGCAGCCCACCAGTTGGCGACCACTGTTCTAGAGCTTTCATTACACATATATTATCCTTAGTTGGGAGGGGTATATACAAATGGGAATTAAAACATAGTTTAAATTAACAATAGCCAGATGTATAGGTATTGACAATCCTGTTCCAGCTTAAATGAATTCTAAGTAAATGAAGTACTGTGGTGATTGGGAATAATCTATTCATGTCCCAGCTAAAGCTATTGTAGTGCAATATTTTTTGTTGTTTCTGTTCAAGAAGTGTTGTCTTTTCTCTTTTTTTGTATCATGTTTGTAAATATGTGCTAATGTAGCTTCAGTGTCAGAAAAAGCACAATGTGAACTAAAAGTTGTATTAATATGGATAGGAGGAAAAGTAAGAGCTGCATGTGTGCATAGATGCTTTTTTGGATTGCAATAAGATACATACTTTTAATTCATATAAACAAACATACTGGGTTGTAGATGTTGGTGTAATTATGAAATACATTTCTTTATCCAAAGCTCAAATCAAAAGCACATATTAAAAAAACCTTGATAGTTAATCCAAAACCAGCATCTGATTCAGTGTTCTGTTCTTATAGTGAGCAAGTAGATGCCTCTATAGAATTCCTAATGGAAAATGCAGTGTGACAATACCTTTCCATTAAATTCTCTGGCAACTGGGTTCAAAAGATCTTTTGGCTTAGCTTGGTTTCCATTAATTATGTTCCTGCAGTGGTTCTGAGTGACAGGTTCTCTGTTTCCCTCTTCCTCATTGCTCTTCCATACATCTCAGCATTAGTATGTACAATCTGTTAACATCTAATGACAGTAGCTGTCTAATGTTTTATACACAATTATTTTTAACTGTCTAATTATATGTATGTATGTCTAATTCATTTAACTGTAGAGCCAGGTCCACATAGTGGTATAATATTGCATTTTGACAGTGGAAGAGGACTTTATGTCCCAATGGCAGATAAAATTGTGGAACCATTTTCTTGGAGAAGGGAAGCTCTGATTTCAAACCTCCACTATCTGTTATTGGAAACGGCTTCAGGAGTCAACCTTGAGGCAAAATCCGGAGCTAGAGACCCGGAAGCAGTTCGTGACCGTGTACAATCACGTTCTGGTAACTCTTGCAACACAGCTGGAACTAATCTTATCAGCTCTGCTGTTCCATTAGACTATTTCAGTGACACGGAAAGGGAGGATCTGCTGCTTGGGTAACAGTTTATCCTCCATATTAAATTACCCAGGCCTCATGCTCTGGAGAGGACACTCCAGCTTTGCATCCAGCATTGAACCAACATGGGAAGTGGCAGTCACCGGTTTCATAGCACGATACCATAGTCTCTTGAGACTGAAGGATGATTGCATTTTTGGTATAGTATTCTTCTTACTTGTAAATGTTAACATCTGCATGCAAGTGCCAGATGAAGCCATTTAAGGATTAAAGATGTCAACATTATGCAAATGAAGACTCTATTTCTGGATTCTGAGTTAGATGAGACATTTGAGGTGTACAACTTCTTGGACAAGGCTATTGATTGGATGAAGATAAGTAAAAATTGAATTCAGAGATTAGTGTAGAAAGCTCTTCTGGGGAATTATTATTTAGCATTTGTAAGTGGAAGTGTTGACAATTGAGAGCATTCATCAATCCAGTCTGGTTGCCGGTGGCTTATTATAGTCACTGACATGTAGCTCTTCCCAGAGCTAAGATATAGAATATTATGGAAGGGACCTTGGAGGGCTTCTAGTCCAATGCTGCTCAAGCAGGGGACTCTTTAACATTTGAGACAAGTGGCTGTCCAATGTCGTCTTAAAAGCCTCCAGGGATGAAGCACCCACAACTTTTGAAGGCAAGCTGTTCCACTGGTTAATTATTCTCACTGTTAGGAAGTTTCTCCTTGGTTCTAGGTTGCTTCTCTCCTTGCTTAGTTTCCGTCCATTGTTTCTTGTCTTGCCTTCTGGTGCTTTGGAAAATAGGTTGACCCTGTCTTCTTTGTGGCAGCCCCTCAAATATTGGAACACTGCTATCATGACATCCGTAGTCCTTCTTTTCTCTGGACTCTGCCATACCCAATTCCTGCAACTGTTCTTCATATGTTATGCCACTTTTTGTTCTCTATGTATTTTCATACAAATATTAGATACTACATAGCATTGTAGGTAGGCCACTTAGCTTTGAGATTAAAATATTAATTTTGTTTTCCCTTTTCTCCCTCCCTTACGTGTATCCCCTCCCCCATGAAGTCAAACAAAATTCTGTATTCTGAGAAAAAGAAGTTTAAGAATAATAAATGAATTCTTGTGATGGCTCTGAAGAACAACTTTAAAATAGTTCACACATTGAAATATGTGATGTAGTTATTAATATATTCACAACTCAGTGACATCCAATTAGCCATGTGCTCCTATGCTTTGGAATAAGTAAATCCATCTTCCATATTCAAATTATCTACAGCTTGATGACAGATTGTAAGGAATTGTGATAATGATACAGATAAGGATAGCTGAACCTTTTTTTAATAAGCACTTGGTTGAACGTTCTTATGGCATTGTCCCCTGTACATTTTGATAAATAGCCACTGATGCCATTTTGCACATAATTGGCAATTATTTCGGGGGATTTTTGTGTGCTTGATAAAATGTTCAGCTCAGCCAAAAGTACAATAAAGTAATTGCAAAGGATGAGGATTTAAAGTTCAAGATGGAACAATAAGGAATATGTTTGAGTTTTAGACTCCTCTTGGAGATTTCTAGCATCACATCCTAGTTGTCTTTACAAGTACTGAAATGTCATCCTATCCCTAGCATCATAGGAGGTAGGGTCATAGAAAGTTGCTTATAACTGTTTACACTATTGTTCCAAGTAGCTTAGTCTGGCAATGAGTGTCCATAATTGATGAATTTTTCCAGCTGTGCAGGGAACTACAAAGGATTGAACCAGGAATCTTTGCATGCAAACCACATGAGCTAGGGTCCTTCCATTGAAATTGCTTTAAAATTTCTGGAGTTCAGGTTTGAGCTTCTTCGGCGACAGACCAAAACCGTGACTCTGCTCGGTTTCGATCTGTGCTCGCCGCTGGAGCGCCCCGAGCCAGCTGGTTTCAGGGCTAAGCCACCCCGTAGAGGGGGTGAAGAATGGGGGAGACTGCCTGCAGGGTTGAGGAGAGCCGCATCTCTCCTCCTCAGCTGGCCATTACTCCCTTTCCCAAAGGTGGTTGTAGCAGTGGTTAGAAATGGCCACCACAAAGGAGAACTCGACTGGAAAAGAATGTGCAGGAGGAAGATAAGAAGAGAAAGTTTTGGTTGACCGGGTCAAACAGCAAAAGCAACAAATAAGGTACCCTGGAATTTAAACTATTAAAAAAATAATAACACTGTTCCCAAAGAAGATTTCTAAGCAGCGAAGGAGAGAGAAAAGGGAAAGGATTTTGGTTTTTTTTGTCCCCTTCCTATACTGACAGCTAAGAGACTTAAGCAAGAAATTGGGGGGAATCCACTTTGACATTAATAGGCATTTAATGCTGAAAATAAAAAGTCAAAGGGATAATAAAGATTTCTGGATAATTAAAAGCTTCTGAAAACAGGAAAGGAGAGAAAAAGAATAAAAGGGCAGGATCTGAAGGGAGGAGACTGCCTGGAATTAAAAAGTACAGTAAAATCTCAACAAGACTTCCAAAAGATACATCTTAACTGAAGCTTCGCAACAAAATAGTAAAACCCCAGGAAGAGAAAGTGAAAAAAGAAATAAGAAGAAACAGCTTGGGACTATTTGGATTACTTGATGATTTCTAGATTCTTGGTTACTGCATTTGAATGACTAAAATCAATTGGGTGGTTGTTTAAAAGTGTTTAAAATGGCTCCACTTTTAGAAGAACTGAAAATGGAACTTAAAAAGTACAAAGAAAATGCACAAGAAGGGAGAGGTTCTTTTGGCTTTGTATTTCAGTTCTTAGAAATGGAGATTTGGAACTATGATAAACAACAAGAAATGCCTGCAGAACAAGAAGATTGGGACAAGGAAGAAGCCATCTTTAATGAACAAGTAATCTTAGGTGGGGGAAAAAAGGAAAGGGGGGAAAGAGAATGGAAAGTTTAAGATTGGGAAAAACAACCCAAAAAAAGAATAGAGTGAAAAATAAGTATAAAATCAGAAAGCAACAGAAGAGGTAAATGCAGAAGAGAGAATTAGAAGTAGAGAGACAAGGGGGTAAAAAGGGGAGGGAGAAGAAGAGACTGAAGAAAGAAAGGAAAAGAAGTTATAAAGGACAGAAACAAAATATAGAGAAACGGCTTATTTAGAGATAATGGATGAAAATCTAATTGAAAAAGGGATTCTGCAAAGGTACATAAGATAGTATTATTATATTAGAAATAGAAATAATTTTAGAAAATATGAAACAATGTATGAGTAAAATGTTTGATAAAATAGTTATTGTAACTTAGTGGAATGCTTGTCAATAAATAAATGTAATAAAATGAGTATTTAATGATTTATAAAACATGTGAAGAGAAATAAGGGAAAAATTAAGTATGGAGATTATACGTGTCTTTAAGGAAGTATGATATTTAATTGAAAAGAAATGTTAAAGATGTTAAGACTTTAATGAATATTAATGATAGAACTGAATTGGAATGGAATGAGGGTTTTAATTACATATATTTACAATCCTTTCTTTAAAAGAATATATTGTGTATTATAAGAATGTACCAAGCAGAATTCGATTGGAAGTTATGTATTATGTATTATATTGAATGTCATAACCTTAAGGTATATATCAAAGTTTAAATAAGAGTTGAATGGATAAAATTAAAAGATATAAAGGTGTCATACTCCAATTAGTAACTACAGGAGAAAATTTGTTTAATGAGAAAAGATAATATGAAATTGAAACAGAACAGACAAAAGTATAAATATAATGATTTGAATTGAGATGAGATAATTAAAATAAAATTGAGAAAATTAAAAGAGGGAAAAAACTATATAGAAAATGCAGAATAGTAATAAGATATGGAATAGAACACAAAAATGAGCATGAAATTTGTGTCTGTATAAAGAAGTGCAACCCGGGACCATGCTATTTTCAAAAAAGATGTTTTACTTGTATTTTGTGTGTGTGAAAACCCAAATAAAACTTTAATAAAAAAGAAAGAAATTGGTTTAAAATTTCTATTAAGTTTGCTTAGTATAACATCTTGAGCAAGACCATTTGATGTCATTTAAAATAATGCTTGTGTTTGGGAGATGGGGATTGTTCAATTTTTTGCATTAAATCTTGCAAATGATTAAGAGATCATAAAATTTTTGTATTTTGATGTATGGGAAATGATTATTATGATTCAGCCCTTTTCAAAATGATGCCCTCTACATATGTTGGACTGCAATGTTGATCATTCTTAGCCTACATAGCTAGTGAAGTTGCTGAGGTGAGAGCATCTGGAGGTTAGCAGATTAACAGAGCCTCCATCTTTGTTACCACCCTTTTATTTTGTGTTAGTAGTTCTGCTACCAGAGCAAAGCTGTTGTATTTATCAGAAAAGCTGTTAAAGTGGTCTTTTCCACAGTAAAATATATGCTTACTTCCAGGCTTCCAGTCACTGAGGTTCCAATGCTATCAGCCCAGGGTTGCAATTTGGAAAGAATTAGTTGCCTTCAGAGTGTAGCAGAAGGTTATTATGTCCATCAGTGCAGGGTTTGTATATTAAATTCTCTCAGTATTCCCGTAAGAAGATTGAAAACATTTGCTTCCATTTTGAAATTTGTGTGATTTTCTCTGTTGAAACCTGAACAAAACTATGATCACATCATAGTGTATCCATATGATATATAGTTTTGTTTGCTCAAGGCCAAATTGTGTTTTCTAACCACAGTTTACAATAATACCTGTTTTGGATATCTCTCAGACTGAAGTTATTTTCATAGAAACTTAAGATAAATTACTGGCTGGTGTACTGTGTTATTCCTTCCCAGTATGTATATGCCTTACGTACTTATCTAGAAATTTCAGACTGTTTTCCAAAACACCTTACTTGGTGGAGGGCAATCTTAATTTCTCGCCTACAGTAGCATCTGCATGAGATTGTTCTGCACACTATTTATCTGTAAAGGCTGAAAACACTGGAAGCAGCCTTGAATTAAAATTGAATCTGTCAGATGGCTGCAGACTTAATCCCAGAGATAAATGGTGCAGATTGTTTTGAAGCTAATCCTGAGTTATCTCACAATAAATCTTGACAATTGAAAAAAATGATTCAAGAACTGGTCAGTGGAAAAGCTTGACCAAAGTAAAGACCTGTGAAGCATTTCAGTAAGCCTGTGAAAACTAATGTCCATAATGCCAGTTGTTTTTCTTTCCACGCTGGCTGCAAATGCAAGCGGTTTTGCTTTTGTTGTGCAGTCAGTTAAGGAAATGTAGGCTTAGTAGCCTGCAAAATGCTTGCATTTGCAGCCAGTGTGGAAAGAAAAACAACTGGCATTATGGACATTAGTTTGTAAAACAGCAGGTGGCAGTAGCTAGCCATGTTTGGCTGATCACAAAAAACTCAGGAAGGTTTTAAATAGTGATGGTAGACCCCAAGGAATCCCAGGGCTGTAGATTAAATCAGAAGTTGATAAAAGCTTCCTAGGAGGCGGTACTAGCAAACCACTTTTGTAATGTTGTCAAGCATGCTACATGATCACATTTATGAAGTCGCCTTTTTCACCATTTAAAGAAAATAGGATAACTTTATTATTAAAGAATACTTCAACCATGCATAATGGTAGGGCAGAGACACTTCTATCATCATTCACAGGATGGTAAAGCGAATAGAGGTACTCTTTTTCTTTTGTGTTCCCCAACACAAAGCTTTTGGGAACTTGGGGGAATTGACAAGTTGAATGATCTTATCAATTTTTTAAATGAAGTTGCATGGGTATCCATTCTGCTGGGAGATGTTGTGCAGTCTGCTTTTCCTGATGCTCAGGGTAGGTACCTGTAGCAGGTACTTGTCTAAATAGTGTTTTTACACAGCTTCTCTTGTAGGTTAAGTTGTCATCTTGGTAATGGAGCCCTTGCTTTGTGTGGATGGTTTTATGAAAGACGTGTGTTTCTAATTTGTCACCATTAGCTCTGCTGATGAGAATACCTAGGAAGGGTAGAATATTATTGTTTCTTTTGTTCCTTATGAATTTTATTATTTAGAAGATGTTGTTTCATGTGTCTTCTCTACTTATTCCTTTTTTTACTACGACAAAAGTGTCATGAACATATTGGATCATCTTTTGATTGTATACGTGAGAATGTACTATAATTTCTAGATTTGCATTACTGTCTTTGCTATAAGTCCTAAAAATGGTGAACCCATGGATGTTCCTCTGATTTGTTAGTATATTTTTCCATCAAATTGAAAGCAGTAGTAAGGCAAAAATTGATGAGGTCCATGATTCTGGATATTTCAAACTTAGTATTATTTAGTTAGGTTGGCTGTGTTGTATAGTAATGCTGCCATGGATTCTTTTACTAATTCTGGGAAAGTGAAATGTTCAGAATAAGAAAGTAGCTGATGTTAGGGAACTGTGGTTTTATTTTATTTTATTTACATCTGCCATGAATAACACTAAATTAATTGCCATTAGTTAATATGAGCACTCCATATGTATATAATGTGTTTTCTATTATACTACAACCTATCAGTTTGGGAGGGTCATCCAAAGATGGTGGGAATATTGGTAGGGTTTCCTTACAGAAATTTATCAGAAGAGGAAAAACAGTGATAGGCAGTGTTATTGATTTTTCCAGTTTTAAAACTGGAAAAAATAATTAAATTCCCCAGCACCATCTTTGTATACTCAGAAGTTTGTCATTTTTTGGCATGGCCCAATTTTAGTCTGAATCATTGTTCTCTGATTTATCTCTGACATTTACAGAGGTCTTCATAAGTGATTAATTTCTGGTAATTGTGAGTTGGATAAACTGAGATTTTCTCGGACATTGCTAGCCTTGCTAATCAATTGAAAATATATTTTACACTGGATGTGGATTTTATACTGGATATTAAAAAAGGAGAAATTTGTTGGCATCTAATAGAAGTAATTGTAACCTAAGAAGTTTGAAACTATAACTAAAATGTAAACAAAATAAGGATTGACTAATTCATTGATTTAAACATGAGTCATCAGATGCAAGCATGCAAACGCATAAAATATATATTACCCATACCTCACCTTTCTTGTTGTAATGTTTATTTTTTTCAGCTTTATGTAATTTACAAAAGAAAGAATCATTTAGTAATAAAGTTATAAATTAGGAATTGCTTGCCAAGGCAAAGCTGTTCTTCCATGTCTCTTAAAATTTGTGCTCCAATGTTATGGAGACTTGAATCCCAGTTTTCCTAATGAGGCATAGCTTTAAGTATGATAAAAAATGTGGTTTGTGTTTGCATTTTGTGGTTCTTTTTGTGTGCCTAGTTTTTAAATGTTACAAAAAGTTAGCTCATCCTTATCTGAATTGACCTTACTGAATAGCGAGAGATCCTTTTTTCTGTTAGTATAATATGCATATGGAAGAACCTTTTGATTGCCTATTAAAGGATTAATTTAGCAGGTTTGAAATACATAGACCATCTCCTGAAATAATTTGGTTTCCCAACCGTGTTGGCCTGCTAAGAAATGGCTTCAGTTAATTAGCATTTTATTGTAATTTAGAAGGTCAATCAACAGAGCTGATAATCAGTTGAAGATGCATTTTGGTGTCAAGTAAGGGTGATTAGTCTCTAGCACTCCAGATATTGTGAACTACAATTCACAGCTTCTCTAGGGAATATGGGCAATGGTGAGGAATGTTGGGAGATGTAATTCTGAAATACTTGGGAGTGCCAGAAATTGTGTAATCTTCAATTATGCTCTTTTATATTTTGAATATTGGAACTGTTCCTTTAAATTATTATTGGCAATGACAGATTGAGTTGTTCTTTACAGAAGGGGAAGTCCTTATCTCAGGTGGCAATTCCTGACCCTGAAAGAAATAGGTTGTCTAGCCAGTCCTTTTGGGCTGGATGTTTTCCTGTTCTGAATAAGTCAAATACTTCTGACCTCCAGTATGCTGAATACTTTTGAACATGCACATTGAAAAATATAGGAGGAGTATGTGCCTGCAGTTTTCCCAACTTGCATGGAAATATCTGATGAAAAACATTGGGTCTAGAGCAGGGTGTCAAACTCACATTGTCATGGCGCATCACATGATGTATCGGGACTTCCCCCCCTTCGTTATACTGGGTGTGGGCATGGCCAACCCACAATGCATCCAGCCCGCAGGCCGGGAATTTGACAGACGTGGTCTAGAGGGAGAAAAACTGGGTTTGTTTCCAGAGATAAAAACAATGGTATAATTAAAACACACAAACAATGGTGTGATTAAAAGACCTTTTAATGTGCTTAATTGTAAGATTTAGTTGTAAAAGTGTGCCTAAATGTCTGAATGAATGAAAATTGTATTTCTGCAATAAGTAGCAGTTTGACAGCCAATTTGGTATAATGGTTAAAGCAATGGTGTAGAAATGGGGAGATCCAAGTTCAAGCCCACTGTCAGTCATAGAAAGTTACTGGATCACATAGAGCCAATCACTCTCTCTCAAAGTAATCTGAGAATGTATGAGAATGAATGGTCCTGTATGAATGAAATACAGAGAAATGCTCAAGTACAGTGTCCTGAGGAGACATGGGATGTAACTCTTACAAACAGAATAGTAATAAAGACATAATATCCTTGCAAGAACTATGTAAATATGCAGTTGGTATTATGTTAAGCAGGGCATGAGAGAATGCCACTTAAAATAGTACTCAGCATCTGCATGGTTTCTAAGCACCTGTATCAAATTTGTATGAATTAAATCAAGCACAGATTTTAGTCATTTTAAAATGGCTTCCAAATGATTGACAAATACATGGCCTAAATCTTGTGGCATCAATAAAAATGGTGGCAATTTATTATTAGAGAATGGAGGGGGGAGTAGCTAGGCCGAAGTGTGGACTACAATAGGAAACTGGTTACTAAGGTTCCCACCAGAAGTTATTATAGGTCATAACTGTTTGTTTTTCTTTGGTAGGGTGTGGGCTTGTCTGTCCATGGGCATTTCAGAGTTGCTACAGAGAGAACCGTTTTTGCAATGCCAGAGACAGCAATAGGTAAGCACCATACATTGCATTTTATGTTGACTTTGCATAGAGAAGCAGAAACTACTGTGTAATAGTAGCTAGAATATGAAGAGTCAAGTTCCTGCCCTGCTGCGGCACTTAATAATATTGATCTACTCACACACTCTGACAATAACATCCCACAAAGTCTGTGAGAAGATCATTCACCTCCATGTGTACCACTTAAAATTTACAAGAGAAAACATTAGATAACATCTGAATAACAAAAATAATCTTTATTTCTTGAATTCTAGAACATTTCCACTCATGGAGTTTGCTTTTTCATACTAAGGGAGAAATGTTCCTGAGTCCTTTGTTTATTTTTGAAATATGAGCAGAGCAAGAGATGGAATTTGAGGGGGGGAAAAATCTTTTCTTTATATAGAATTAGGACATCATCATCAGGGATTGTCTACTGGATTAACTAAGAGGCAACAATATAATTCATGGGGGCATTACATAGTGTCTGCAAGATCCCAAAATGGGGGAAATACATTTTAGGGCAAAAATGGAGAATTTAAAAAAAATAAAAAGAAATTACAGTCACTATGTTTAATTTAAGAACACCAACATCCCCCGAAATATTATGATCCTCAGAAATGTACAGTACATTTGTTTTTAGAAATTATTTTAGCACTTACTCAATAGACCACTGGGAATACCATTGCAGGGTATTAAAAACTGCTTTAGAAAGATATCCTCTAGATCAGGGGTGTGCAACCTTGGCAACTTTAAGACTTGTGGACTTCAACTCCCAGAATTCCTCAGCCAGCAAAGCAAATTGTGGCATCATGGTTAGGTCTGATTTGGATACAGACAGTAATGAAGAATTTTCATTGCCTTTTATCTCCATGATTTAAACTATTATCAAAGGCCCTTAACCATTTATAGGTGAAGAAAACTTTTCTTCCAAATATGGATGTGAAAGGGAACTGCTCAGTTTGGGGACTGCAGCATGGGAACCAAGAGTCTCCTAATCTAAGTGCCAAAATCAGGTCTCTATTCATAAACCAATGGTTTGGTTTTATACTTTGTTTTTGTATGTATTCACTTCCCAGAGTCACCCGGGATTTGGATAAGTTAGAAATATGAACTGGATGCATTCCATAATGTCCCATTTTATTTGACCCTGAGAGACTCATATACTGACTAGGCGTTTAAGCACAAGGTTTTTAAAATAGCTGGTATGAAAAAAACAGTATAGTGGATTTGGCCTCTGAGAACTATCTTTCCAATCACAAAAGAAAAAGGCCCAGTGGCTCCTAGTATATTTTTTTTATTTATTTGTTTGATTTGATTTGTCAATCGCTTACAAGATACAGGTATAAGAATAAACATTGTTTTGAATACATGAGATAGATACTTACAAGAAAAATAAAAAGAAACAATATGACAGGGACGGTAGGCATGATTGGTGCGCTTATGCACGCCCCCTACAGGCCTCTTAGGAAGGGAGTGAGGTCAATAGTAGACAGTCTAAGGTTAAAGTTTTGGGGGTTTGGGGAAGAAACCACACCACTTTCCATTATAATACCACCCTAAAGTCTGAAGATGGCTTTGAAAAGTTCATTCACACAAAGATTAAGGAAAGAATGCCCCAAAATAATTCACAACAGTTCTTCAAGTTAAAAAGGGGGAAATGTTTCTGTTTGTGGCAATCAACTTCAACAGAGATCTTAAGAAAATTGTGTGGGCAAAAATGGTGCAGCATGTTTTTCCACAAGATGGGTAAAACAGCAAAGGATTCATTTTCAAGCAAAGCAGCTCACTTACAAGGCCTAGTTATTAGCAGGGGGGAAAACGGCAGTTAAGTTTTAATTATACAGCTTTTTTCATCGTGCATATCTTTTTTCCCCTTTAATTGCAGGTCTTTTCCCTGATGTGGGTGGAGGCTATTTCTTGCCAAGGCTTCCAGGGAAGCTAGGCTATTTTCTTGCTCTTACAGGATTTAGGCTGAGAGGAAGAGATGTCCACACAGCAGGAATTGCAACTCATTTTGTAGAAGCAGAGAAGGTAAAACTGCCAAAATAGTGCACCTGGAAAGGAGAGGAGGGGTGTATTTCAGTAGCACCAAAGTTCCCAAGGAAGAGGCAGTACATTCTAGAAAGAACCCAGTCCAGAGTTGGATGGGAGAGAGAAGAGGTTCAGGGTAGCCATACTCTAGAACAGGGGTCTCCAACCTTGGCAACTTTAAGGCTTGTGGACTTCAACTCCCAGAGTTCCTCAACCAGCCAGCTGGCTGAGGAACTCTGGGAGCTGAAGTCCACAAGCCTTAAAGTTGCCAAGGTTGGAGACCCCTGCTCTAGAATCTCTTAGTATATAGCTAGTAGGATAGAAGCTTATAACTTTAGTCTGACAAGATTCTGTCTATTAGGTATAAGCAAATGAAGAATTGGACTCAGTTGGTTTTCCCTGTATCATCTTTGTGCTTCGGCCTGACAGTTACTGTTTATACTGCAACCTTGTTCCTAGTTTTGTGAGACAGGTATATTTTTAGATAACCTCATGCAGTTTTTGATCAGGTGATCAGTACTCCCTTTGTCTTTTAACCGTGTCTGGTTTAATTTGGTACTCACAAATAGATTTCCAGGCTACCACGCAAATCAGAACTCAGTACATGCAAATCTGTCATTTTCAATACCTTGTATTCAGACTTTGCTGGATTTTTCTCCTCTTCCTGCCCTATGTTTGTGTCTCATTTTGAGGTTGAGGGGAGGGGTCCCTTGGAAAATAGGCTGTAGACTATAGGAAGAAAGACGTTTCTGCCATTCAGTAACCAATCCAAAGTCCTTCTATTGATAGAAATCAGGGTAGGATACAATACACCGGACTTCATAACATCTTACAGTGAAGTGGTTTGGCCCCTCAGAAATCTGTACTCTTGTTGGAAATTTCTGTTTTCTCTCTTAGATGTCCACCTGCAGATGGAACTTTTTAAAAAAGTGATGATGCCCCAAACTTCAATTGCTTCCCCCTGCTTTCATTTTATAAAACGTTGTGAAAGAGAATAAAGGTGAACTTCCCAAAGTTCAAACTGTTCTATTTTTTAATAACATCAGTCTTGAAATCACTTGTGTGAAATTATGTTTCAGAAGTTCTATAGTAGTTATAGAGATAAGACTTGCGGAGCAAAAAGGAGAAACCAGGTTTTTCATGTAACATTGTTTTGTAGGTATCTTAAATCTCCCCTGTTATTATCAAGCAAAATTACCTCATTTTTCCCAACAAAAATGTGATTGGATAATATTAAGGACTGCATTAAACAAAAATTTTGCTCCCCCCCCCCAATTGTTTAAATCTTAGATTGTTTGATAAGGTTCAAACTCTGAATATGACAATAGATTTGTATACTTTTTATAACTATTCTTTTATTTGCAGATGGCTGCTCTCGAAAAAGATTTAATAGAATTAATATCCCCCACAAAAGCAAATGTTGCAGATGTTTTGGATTCCTATCATAAGGAGGTAAATGAAAATTTAAATATATAGTAGATTTCAAAATAGAGAATCTTTATATACAAAGCATACCTCTATTAGAAAAGTCTGTCTTCATTTTTAATTTTTGCTGGGTCTGTGTGCAGCAAAGGAATATTTGAAATATGGCAAACTTTCTCCTCATATGTTACAATAGCCAAGAGTTCTGTGTATAAGCTATTTGGGTAGAAAATGAAGTTGACCCCAACTTCTTAAGAATAAGATAAACTAAATGCAATCCTGAATTAAAATTCATTAGAAAGAATGAAGTACAAATTCTCTAATACTAAGAAGTATAATGATCAAAGGTTGGTACCTGAATGATGCAGTTGTTTGGTACAGAAAACTTGGCATACTATGCTTGAAGTAAACAAAACCTAGTGAATTATTCCTTTTAATTTTTAAGTTTGAGATTGTTTCCTTGTTGATTTAGGCAGCAGCATAAAAGATCAAATAACATCAAATAAAATATTGTTCCCAAATATTTGTTTTTCTGCTGTGTCAGGCTTGTTCCTATATAGAATACTTAGAAGGATGTTTCCTTTTTTTATATTAAAAATTTCTAAGGTGTGTGTGTGTGTGTGTGTGTGTGTGTGTGTGTATGTATGTGTGTCCCGCGTAAGATTGGAAGTATCTGTGATGAAGTCTCATTCATCATCTTCAGGCTTGTGTCTTCCGCTCTGTGCTTCTGTGATGTGAGCTGCTGCTTCTTCCTTTAACTGCTGTGTGTGACTTGATTGGGTGGGGGTGTGTTCTGAAAAGCCTGATGATGGCAGATGAGATTCTCAAACGTTGCTACAACTTTAAAAGCACCACTACTATGCGTGAAAATACCGAACAAAGTGATATATATATATATATATATATATATATATATATATATATATATATTATTTATTTATTTATTTATTTATTTATAAATTATTAAATATAAATTTTTATTTATTTATTTATTTCCAGGATGTAATTAATTCCAATCTCATTTGTTTACTTCTAAATAAAGGATTTTTCTGTGTAAATGCTATTCTTTAAGCAAACTAGGCTTTTGAAATACACAGAATGCATCTTTAAATAAATAAATAAAAAGATGATGGTTGACTCTCATCTCTGCATTCCTTGTAACCTTGTGCACTGACAGAAATTGAGCTATAAATTCTACAAAGAGGAAAGGATATGATGATCTGCGAAGATTAAAAGTTAATGGAGCAGAAGCAGTCTGTGGAATGTCCAGGATATTAGTGCTGGGCCTTTTGTTATTGTAGCTAGTGTTACTGTATTACAGATACGTTCATATTATGGAAACATGACATGTAAGTTGTGAAGAACTACAATTCCAACAATTATCATTTGCAGATGGAGTGTTAGTTGTTGCACTGACACTTCTCATCATCAAAATGCGCTAACCATAGTTTCCTTGCCACAGTGGGCTATTGTAGATAGATACGATGAAAGAAAGATAGGATATTGTTGATAAGATGTCTGGGAGCTTTTTATTAATTCTCCCAGAAACATAAACACACAACACACAGAACATAAAAAAAAAAAAAAATCTTTTAGGAAAGTAACTTGGCCCCAGATATCTCTCTCTTCATGGACTTCAATTATATTCATGCTCATCTTACATGTCATTACTTATTTTATTTACCATTCTAAGTCTTCTATATTAACTTCTCCACACATTTCATTCTTCTTAATTCTATCTTAATTAATCCATCTTAATTTGAGTCATTATATTTGTATCTTTTGTCCATTCTTTATTGTCCCTTTGTCTCGCTCCTTATAATAAAAAAAGAATTTCTCCTGAAATCACTAATCAGAGTATGATGCCTTTCTATCTCCTCTAAATTAATCAAATTAACATTTAAAATAACACCCAATACCCAATCCGATTCTGCTTGGTACGTTCTATTTAAATAGTAAATCCAAAATAATTAAATACATAGTTAAACAGTAAATCTAAATATTGAATCTTATAACATTCCCATTGCCTTTTCCAAAAACAAATGCTATAATAAATTTTTTATAATAACATCAATACCATAAGCTTATTAAACTCTTTAATTAAAACTCAATATTCTAGACCTTCCCTTTAATTTTATTAAATTTTAAAATCAATCATTACTAAACATTTCAACATTTTAATCTCTTATCAACTCTTAAACCATTTTAGTTTTCTATTTCTAATACAATGCTACAATATCATCTTATGTACCTTGCAAAATCTTTTTGAAGAATTTATACTTTACCCTTTATCCCTAAAAAGATTCCTTTTTCCCATCTAGTTTCAAAACTTTGTGGCTTTTCTCCACCATTTTCCTTCCTTTCTTCCCCCACCAAACCTTTCTACCCCCCTTCTTCTAGCCTCTGCCTTACTGGCTTCCCTTCTCTGTTGTGTTCCTTTTTCCTTTTGTTTACTATCATTATATTGATTTTGCACCTTATTTTTCCCCTTCTTAAGTGTTTTTTAAATCTTAAGTCCTTCATTTCTCCTCCTTTCCCTCTTCCTTCTTTCTTAGTTAAATTCTGAAATTCATTAAAGATGGCTTCTTCCTCTCCTTCTTCTTCTTCTGCTGTCTTCATCTGTTGTAATGTTTGTTGATAGTTAGCAAGCGCCATTTCTAAGAAAAGGAAGGCTTCTTTCAAACCATCTTTACCATTTTTTTTTGTTTGCTCATATTCTTTTCTCAGTTCCTCAACAGAAAAAGCCATTATAAATCTTTTCTTTTCTTTTCCCCTTCTTTCTTCTTACAGCAACCAAGATATTTAAAAAAAAAATAAAACAGTCCCAAAGTTATCAATCAGTCCAAGCCAAGGCAAAGTTCTCACTTTCTCTTCCTGGGGTAGTATCAATCAGAAAAAAAGGAAGTCCAAATCTGTTTCTTAAAGTCTTATTGCAATATATTTCAGTCTTCAAATCCTTAAGGCATCTCCTCCAACAAAGTCTTAGCATACAAATATTTTTTTAGTCCTCTCCCTTCTCACTTATCACTTAAAGCCAGTTTTACCTAAAAAAAATAGGTTTCTTAATATCCACTTATTAATTCCGTAGGGAAGGAGAGTAAACTTTCCTTTCAGCACCACCAAATTGCCGTTTATTTTCTCTTCTAAAAGGTATCATTCAGAAAGCCATAATTTCCAGGAATTTTGTTAAATATATCTTAGAGTCCCGGGAACCAAGAAAAACTTTCTCTTTTCAAAAGCTTTCTCCACTTCCTCCTGCGCATTCTTACCCGGCTGCCAGCTTCTTTGTGGCGGCCATTGCAGACCGCCGCTGCACCGTCTTGGGAAAAGGGGGTTCTGCCGGCTGGGAAGGGGGTCTGCAGCACCCCAAACCTCACTCCGGATCCCCTTATCTTCAGCCACCCCTGCAGGGCAGCCTTAGCTCCAGACCCGTCCGGGTTGGAGCACTGTGGACTAGCGCGGCAGGGATCGCGCAGTATCGCGAATCCCTGCCGCTATGCGAAGCTTCGACAAACCGAGAAAAAAAATTAATAAAACCTTGCAGAAATATAGAATGAGAATAATGGTAACCAAGTCAGAAAGAAATAGATGAAATAATAACAATGAAATTGAATAAGAGTAAAGAGAAAGTAAAGAGAAACTGGATAAGAGGTTTTTGTATGCTTATATGGAAATGGTTTAAAATAGAATTATAGTGTATAAAATAAGGTTTTATCTGACTTGTTAAATTTATAATGGAAAAAGGTTTAAGTATGTAATGGTTAATGATGATTTGTTTGTTTCTGAAAAATTAATAAAACTTGTTTTTTTTTAAAAAAAAGATGTCTGGGAGCTAAAATTCAAAATATTAGAAGGAGGAATTTGGGGCAGTGCATGTCTTCTCACAAACAGATACAGCAGTCCTTTTCTTTCCAGTTTCTCTCTCCCCTGGATGGCTCGTCTTTAGATTTGTTTGATTTTAAAGGAAAGGACTTCCCATTATAATTGCAGTGTTTCTTAATTTTTTGGCTCTCGGGACACCTCACTTTTGAAGGACCCCCAAATAGTTCTCTTTTTTTGGTATGGCTTCTATTTCTCAATATTTACTGTATTAAAACTTAAAATTGAGACATTTGTCTCACAATTGTTTGATGGGAATTTAATATTGGGTTCTTTTTCAATATAGGTTGGCAAATACACTAGCATCAGAATAGATTTAACCAACTAAAGAATGTAGCTGTTAATATATGAGGAGGGTTTTTTTCTTCCAGAAGCACTAAAATCTTCTGTCAATTATATCTACGATATTTTTTTAAAGTATCTGGAATCTGTGCTTGACAGGAACACCCAAGGATCTAGCACAAATATGGTCCTTAGTTTATCAGTGGAACTGCACAAGAATGTCTCTTGCAGATCAGAGAATAAGAATAATAAGGAATAGCAATAGCACTTAGACTTATATACTGCTTCATAGTGCTTTACAGCCCTCTCTAAGCGGTTTACAGAGTCAGCCGATTGCTCCCAACAGTTTTTTTGGGGAAAAATCCTTATTCATTTCTAATCACGATAACAAAGATAAAGATGAGCTATTGCCATAATGGTCGGTTTTTCTTTCATTAAGAGAAAGACCATAGGGTTTTGTTTTTTGTAACCATTTTAAATGATTTGGCGCTAAGTTTTGTTATCTTTTTTTATCTTAGTGCAAACTTGATCAAGAAAAAGAATTTATCCTTGGTGAACACATGGACAAAATTAACAGGTACTTGTCACTTAGTGCAATCAGTAGTACAAAAGCAGAACTAGTCTTTTGTTGTTAGAATATCTAATAGATATTGTGAAAACATCCCATCTGGGTTTGTATTCTTTGTTCTGCCATCTTTGTTCCTTTTGTTTTGTGTAGTTTCCTTGTTTTTAAATATTTTTAGCAGTTTGAAAACTGCCCAGAGTCACTGGGAATCAGGCAGCATATAAATTTAAATCATCATCATCATCATCACTTGACTAAGTTGCACAAAAATAGTTGTGGCTGTATATAGAGCTGAATTGCCTACTATGGCCATGAATGAGAATAACACGTCTTGCCCCAGAAACAGATGGAAAGAATGGGTCTTAAATTTTTCCCTGCCTGCTTCTGTAAACTGTCTTCAAAGTTTTCCCAACTAGACTCCAGTGCTAGCTATGCGCTGTGAGAAGAGAACTGTGAGTAGTGAAGATACTTTGATTCATCTGACTATCTGTATATAACATAAAGATGATACTCATCAGTACTTCATACATGATTGTGGCCGACCCAATGCCAAGTTGTCATTTATTTCTTGTTGTCCTTCCTGAACAAATGTAGAATGGCATTCCTCTCCACTTATGGCATTCCTCATATTTAAAGATGGGGAAATTGCCGTTATGAGTAGCCCTTTAATGTTATCATTTTTGTATAATTGGTGGGTCTATGATCTGTAATAAAGTCATCTATTCATTGATTACCTATTTTTCACTAAAGTGCAATGAATCAAATGTAATTTGCAGAAAAATATATTGTTCAAACTGCTTAAATATATGGGTCTATTGAGTAGCACTAATGAGCAGTATGCTGGCATATCGTGGACTTCCAACTTTCTTTTTTTTCAAGGAACAGAAGGAAGTGATTAATCCCTGCAGTAACATCTGCTTCTTAAATAATGACTATGTCTTAGCTTGAGTGCCTGTAGGACTTTTTAAAAAAGAAGTCAGAACAAAAAAATATCTGATATGAGAGTAACTAAATATTTAAGGGAATAAACAGCACTTTCTAATTCAATGCAAAATGTTGAAAATTTGGGTGGACAACACTTTTCAATCTGATATAGCAGGTTGAGATTTATCTTTTGGGAAAGTTTGTAAGGAGGCTGTAGGGAGAGTGAGGCAAGGTATAAATAGGATGTCTTCAGAGATTGGAAGTCAAGGGATTCAGCTGTATTTTCAGCTTCTACAAAATGTAAGGCATTGTGTTTACACCTTAAACACCCCCTCCTCAAAAGCATGTTGATATGTCTGGTTCTGTGAACTCTGGCAAGGGCCTGGAAAAGTAAATCAGATACATTGCCTTCTCAGTTCCACTCTAAGTTGCAGGACCTCTTTATAACAAGTATATCAGTACAAACAATCACACACAAAAATCACAAAACCCACAAGATTTCTGGTTCCATATTCATTTTAAAACATTTCAAATTTTATATTTTTAACTGAAGTTCTACCAATAATGGCTAGGGGAGAATTCATAGTTTTCCTGCTCAGATTATTTTAATCTTAAAGTACAATATCTTTGCAGTTTATATATATTACATTTACTATATGGCTTTTTTGCATGCTAAAGTACCTATTGCTCATCATAGGTTGCAGCATATTCCTCCCTCTCAAATATGACTCATTTTCCCTGAAGAACATTTTCTTTTTTCAGTCTTTTTTCAGCGAACAGCATGGAAGAAATTGTCCAAAACTTGAAGAAAGATGGATCTCCTTTTGCACTTGACCAATTAAAGGTAACGTTGCATTAGATTTTTATCCTATTTGAAGGATCCCTATATCCAGTCACTTTAAGTGGCATTTTGATGCCTGATGTATTACCTAAGCAAGGGAGGACAACCAGCCTTTAAGATTCTTTTGCATTAACCTGAAAGCCACCTCCCAAACTGTGACATAAAGTGACTAATACAGTTTTGCTGCCAATTTGTCTTTTGAAAGACCAAGAACACATACTCATACAATGGCTGCTGCATTTTGCAGTAATGTTACAAGAAGGAGGAGGTGTGCATGTCATAAAACTGCCCATCTTCCAAACTGTGGCTACAGAAAAAAGTTACAGCTATATCTTGTCTTTGGATCTTTTGTAATGCCTTTCCATTAAAATTCTCTCCAGCCTTAAAATCCAGCAATATTCATTCTGATTCCCTCCTTCATAGCACAAATTCTCCACTGAATAGTGAATGACTGTCTTTCCTACGTAGTTTGTCATGTTCTTCTTCTACCTTCTGCTTCTTTCCCTAGTGAGAGTATTAGAGCACTTTCTCTCTCCCTCTTCCTCCCTCCCCCTCTCTCTCTCCCCTCAAATCTTTTTGTCTGTCTGTTTGTGTACTTGCCTACCTGTCTGTCTACCTACCTGGCTGGCTTCTTTTCTGCCTCGAGAGCATGATGCAAATCCATGGGTTTGTGTGATTGTTATGTTATTCGCTCTCTGAGTTGTTTTAAGTTATTCAAATTGAAAATTGATTTGCTTATGAAATTAAAGGTGAGGAAAAATACCAATAGTGAGTGACAGTTATATTAATGAGTTATTAGCCCATATGTGTAGTGCCAAGTGTAACTTCTGGCTATGCTGATGCTTAATAAATATATAACTATAACTACAACCACAACCACAAGTACTATGTTTATTTACAGGGATTTTCTGTTTCTTCTGCTCATTGTGCTCTCTCTGCAGCTCAAGCTAAGAACTTCATAGCTAATAATATACTACAGATCGTCCTCTACTTACACAAGGACGATTACTCAATTGAGCTGAACATTTCTGTTGCTAAGTGAGACATTTGTTAAATGAATCACTGCATTTGTTAAGTGAGTAAAACAGTTGTTAAGTGAATTTGGCTTCCCCACTGATTTTGCTTGTCAGAAGGTCACAAAAGGGGATCACATGACCCCGGGACATGGCAGCCGTCTTAAATATGAACGAGTTGCCAAGCGGCTGAATTTTGACCATGTGACTATTTGGATGTCACAATGGTTGTGTGAAAAATGGTCATAAGTCACTTGTTTCAGTGCCATTGTAACTTCTGTCACTAAATGAACTTTTATAAGGACTACCTGTATAAGCCAAAGAGAGAAATAAGTTACACAATTTAAAAACCAAGGAGTTCACCAAGGATTGGTGTCACCCATGGGCAACATAAAAATTAAATAAATAAAGAAAATATAAATAAATTGTGTTGTTGCAGAGTCCATACCCAAACCTGACGTCCTATTAATGACAATAGTAATCATAATTTACATAGCCCATAAGTCACAAGAATAAATTTAGTTCTTTTCAGGAAAAGGTTGCCAACCCTTTGGTGACAATGTTTCTTAGGCACTTTTTGCATAAAAATAATAAAAAATGAACTTGCGTCTAGATTATAGAAAGAACAGTAAATTATGTCACTTTAGAGAGAGAAGCTGAACTTATAACTGCTGTGAAGAATATTTATTCTTTATTATTTATATATATTAGTTTATATTCTATTTTTTTAACTTTTCTTTTCTTGCATGTTTTGCTTTTTCTTTGATTTCTTTTTTATGTTATCTTCCTTATTTTACATCAGGTTGTTGTTACCAACCCTTAACCTACTTGATCACAGAGCATAATCTTGTAAAAGTCACCTCATCATCAGCTGTTCCTTTCTGTGTAAAGAAATGGAACATCTCCTTTGATACACCCAGTGTTAAAACTTTCATGCTGAAGAGATTTGTCCTTTAATAAAGTCCCAGATCATCATTTATTTTCTACAGAACAAGTTGGTTTGTTTCTTATTCATTGACTAGGATCCCCCCAAAAAGTGCAATTAATATTATCAGGTAGCAATTGCATGGTTTTTCTCAATTAACCATAGTTAGGGTGAATTTCAGTGAAAGTATAGTGTTATACCAGGGTCACTTCTGAGATATGGAAAAATAGAAAAAGTATGAAATAAAAGCTAGAAGGAACAAAAAAAAAAGCCTTACTGGAAGTCTGGAAAATGTTTTTGCCTTTGTAGTTTATACATTTTAAGTAGGGAAGTTTCCACAGTTTTTTTTTAAACATCTGGGCTTGTTGCTGACATTCATTTGAAATGAAATTATTAACAATGAAGTGGCTAGCACATTTTGCTCTAATCTGCCTTCTGCTAGTAATATTTTCCATGTGCCACAGTATTAAAAGTGAATGAGCTGTGCTTCATCCATTGCTGCGGGTAACTTGTTTTGCTCCTTGAATATAGGCTTCCCATAGCTTTACTACAACCATACATAAGAATATATCCATGCTTCTTTTAAAGGTTGAGTGCATTTATATATTCTGTTGCTTGAAATTAAATTGAAAGTCTGAATGAAAGTAACCTGCAGCTGATTGCAGTAATCAAAAAGAAGACAAATTTCCACATGTTCTTAAAACAGTTACATGTCTTTTGATTTCCAGCAAACAGATGGGGAAACAGATCTTTCCATTTTGTTTATGCCTGTCATTAAGGCAATTGGCTTGTGGAGCTTGAGTTTTTTGTTTGAAAGCTGAAGAAGTAAATTTCCATTACTGTGCTTTCCTTAAAGGAAGAAGGGAATATCTGTTCAACTGTGCATGTAATAGCACTTAGACCAGTGGTTCCCAAACTTTTTTGGTCCACTGCCCCCTTGGTGCTACAAACTCATCCTTGGTGCCCCCCACCCAGGGATGGGATTCAAATTTCTGTGGGTGTGGCCTAATTTGAGGGTGTGGTTTGCTGGTCACATGACTGGGTGGGCGTGGCTTGCTGGTCATGTGACTGGGTGGGCGTGGCCAGGTGACTGGCAAACCAAATACAAGTGGTCCTCACTTAATGACCAGTTGTTTAGCAAGTGTTTAGTAATTTGTGACTGGCCTCCCCAGAGCTACTTGACCAGTTTTTGGAGTTTTGACAGCTTTAGATCAGGGGTCTAAATCCCACCCCTGACTGTGTGTGTGAGAGAGAGGGAGAGAGAGAGGTTGGATCAGATCTCTCTCTCTCTCTCTCTCCCACCAATGCCAGAAAGCCACCGTCAGTCAAAATTCATATTAGTGGTCTCTGGGATTTAAAATTATGAGTTTGGTGGTCTCTGAGGTCCAAAAGTTTGGCGACCCCTGATCCAAAGGGATGAGCCTGAGAGAGGGAAAGAGAGAGAGAAAAGAAAAGAGAAAGAGAGGAAGAAAATAAAGAGAAAAGGGAAAGAAAGAAAAGGGACAAAGAAAGGGGGTGGAAGGAAGGGACAGAAAGAAAAAGAAATGAGGGAGGGAGGGAGGAGAAAGATATCTATTCTAGTCCAATCACCTGCTCCAGCAGGGTTAGAAGGGAGTGTGTGTGTGTGTGTGTGTGTTCTCGTAATTTACCAGTACATTTTGGTTTTGCCTTCTTCAGAATTGGCACTGTAATACATTGGGGAAAAGTAATTTTTAGAGTGGAGATCTGGTCCAATGGATCCTGTTTAAAGCCTCAACAAAATGTGAGAGCTTCCTGATAGTCTTGACAACGTTTTGTCCACAAAACTTTTAATAGAAGCCAAAGAGGTTTCAATGTGCTGGCAAAGATGTTTCAATGTGGAAAAGGGCCTCAGTCTAAACTAGGCCTCATTCAATCTGATGCATCAGGTATCTCTCTTTCTCTCTCTCTCTCTCTCCCTTCCTACTTCCCTCGCTCCCTCCTTCTTTCCCTCCCTCCCTCCCTCTCAGACTGGCTTTGCTCTACTTCCCAAAGTGCCTGCGGGGCTGGCGCTTCGAACACGGATGGATGGATGGATGGAGAGAGAGAGAGAGACAGGCAGGCAGGCAGGTAGGTAGGCAGGAAGGAAGGAAGGCAGGCAGGCAAACAGACAGACCTTTTGGATGGATGGACGGACAGACAGACAGAATGCGACAGCGGCGGCACTTTGGGAAAGCGGTGGCAGCAGTTTTTCCCAACGTGCTGCTGCATTCGAGGCACCGGTTCTGGAGCATTACTACAGTCAATGGGTGAACCTGCAGGGCCGGGCGCCTCGAATGCCCCCCGCTGCCTCTTAGCATCCCCAAGGGGCCGGCAGAGGGGCTAAGAGGCAGCAGGGGGCATTTGAGGCGCCAGCCAGCCCTGCAGTTTCACCCATTGACTAGTACTGCTCTGGAGCCAGCGCTCCAATGAGGAAGTGGTGGCACGTTACATGCTGCCACAGCCGCGTTTTGACGTGTCGCCCCTGCCGCCTTTTAGCGCCTTCTACTGGCCCCCTTGGGGATGCTAAGAGGTGGCAGGCGCTCGAGGTACTTGCCCTGCAGGTTCACCCATTGACTGTAGCACCGCTCCAGAGCCGGCGCCAATGGGTGAACCTGCAGGGCCAGCTGGTGCCTTGAACACCCCTGTCGCCTTAGTGCCCTCTTCACGCTCCTTGGGGACACTAAGAGGTGGCAGGGGATGGTGCATTGAATGCCGCTGCGGCAGCACATAACGTGCCACCACTTCCGCATTGGAGGCGCCGGTTCCGAGCGATGCTAAAGTCAATGGGTGAACCTGCAGGACCGGCGCCTCGAATGCCCCTTTGCTGCCTCTTAGCGTCCCCAAGGGGGCCAGCAGAGGGGCGCTAAGAGGTGGCAGGGGGCGGCGCATCGAACGTGGCTGTGGCGGCATATAACGTGCCACCGCTTCCGCATTGGAGGCGCTGGCTCTGGAGCGGTGCTACAGTCAATCAGTGAACCTGCAGGGGTGGCGCCTCAAGCCCCCTGCCGCCTCTTAGCGCCCCTGCCAGCCCCCTTGCCTCCTAGCGCCCCCCTAAAACATCCCACTGTCCCCCAGGGGGCAGTACCGCCCACTTTGGGAATCACTGACTTAGACTTATATACCACTTCATACCCCTCTCTAAGCAGTTTACAGAGTCAGCATATTGCCCCCAACAATCTGGGTCCTCATTTTACTGACCTCGGAAGGATGGAAGACTGAGTCAACCTTGAGCCAGTTAGGATCGAACAGCTGGCAGTCGGTCGAATTATCCTGCAATACTGCATTCTAAACACTGCCACCACAGCTAATATATATTATCATATGCCACTGAAGTAATTGATATAATTTCTTTACTTTTGAAAAGAGAGTTTCGCTGAGAGAGAGTGACTAGCCCAAAGTTGCTCACCTGTCTTTCATATCTAAGGCAAGACTAGAAAATAGAAAACTGAGTCTATAAAAATTTCAGTCACTCTTTGACTGATTCTATAAAAATTGAACAACGTATAATATATTCTTTTACATTACCATCTTGACAAAGTTACACTGTTTGCAAACTTAAATTCTGCTTGTTCTTCATTAAATAAAATCAGCACCTTGCTTTTTCTTGCCCTCAGTTATTAGGAAATAAGACGAGAATATCACACTTATCACTTTGCTGATATATAGAAGCAAGACTTACAAATATCTAAGGAATGTTATAAGTAAAAATATGCACCCTTTTGAAACACAGTGGCACAAAAGTAATGAAAGGACATTCAAAAAAAATCTAAAATGATACTTCTCCTGTCCTTTATTATTGATAAGCAGGTAATGAAACGCCTAAATTCCTTTAGCTTTGCATCAGTAGTTAAGTCCGTTAAATACTAGTGAAGAATATTTGAGACATACACCATTGCAAAACATAACATTTTCCTGATTTCACCATGCTTAAGCATTATCTTTTAAGGCAGTTCTTTTTAAACAATAATGAAACATTTACAAGTGTTTTATCAAGAAATACATAACAGCTACAGTAATGCACTCATCAATAGAATAAAACAAGTCCAGATGGAACCCAGTGAATGAAATAATAAACAAGTAAAAAAGTTAATCCTCCAACAGAAGATGGCAGAAGAGGACAAGAGAGTTGCAGGAAAATCAGTGGACAGGACAACAGACTAGGCTGCTAGAATTTTCCTAGAGAGTCCTGTCAGGTGATCAATTATTAAAGAAAAGTACCTGTGTCTAGTGGATTCCAGTACTGTCTCCAATTAAGAGAGAAGCAGGAATTCATCAAATACCAATGCTATCAAACAATGACCAAACACATGCAGGGAAAAAAATATAAAGGACTTGGTGGTCTTTAGAGCTGTTCAACTATATCATTTTGTATATATAAACTGCCACATTTGCCCTTTCCCTGCTTATCTCTTTTTTTTTTTAATTATTCAAAGCTTTTGAATAATGTATTAATCTGTATTACGGTGAACTGCAGGTGAACTTGCCTTTATTTTTCTTAGCTTATCTCTATTTTTTTAAAAAAGAGAATTCTTAACATTATGTTTCATTGAAATATATGATTTGTAAGGACATGCAAACCTCATTTATTTAGGCCCATTTTATCTGGAGCATCACGTCTGGAATATCTCAATCTGCGTCTGGTTCAAAGGATTTATTTCTGGAAAGTGCTGAACCACTCCTGGAACAGTGTAGTCCAGGAAGAGACTTGGCATGGCCCAAAGAGGGACAGAATGTTCCAGAAATCATTAGAATGATCTGTGTGTGAAAGTGGGGGAGGGAAGCTTCATTCCTCCCAAGTCATACGGACTTCACCTAAGCCTTCCTTCCATCTAAGAGTGATCTAATTCAATACAGTTACAGTATATTGGTTATATAACTAGTTTGTATTAAATTTGTACAGATGGAACTAAGAAACTGGGCTAACAAATACATGCTGTACCCACACGTAAACATAAAAAAGTTTATTGTATAACATATAATATATAAAAATAACCTTACCATTCATATTACAATCTATTTTTAGTCAAGTTGAATTTGTGGTAGTGGAACTGATTTTGTTATTTCTAGTTGTTACATGTCCCAATTACATACTTTGTGTGTATGTATATACACACATATATACATGGAGAGGTGGGGGAAGAGAGAGGGAGGGAGAGAGAGAGAGAGAACAAATGATTACTTATAATTTCATTGTGCTTTTGGTGAAATTTAACTTTTGGGTTCCATAGTTCTTATGTATGTTTCAAATAAAATCAAAGCCATAATATTAAACAAGTTGCTATTGGAGGCATTATTGGTAGAGCAACTTTAGGGGAATTTATTTATTTATTTTATTTATAGATGTATTGCATATATACACATATACACACACATATATATACACATATACATATATATACATATATATACATACATATACACATACACATACATACATACATACATACATACATACATATATATATGGATCTTTGGTTATTCGGGTTTTCTCCCGCGTAAGATTGGAAGTATCTAGGCAACGTTTCGATGAAGTCTCATTCATCATCTTCAGGCTTCTGTCTTCAGCTCTGTGCTTCTCAGAGTGAGAAGCACAGAGCTGAAGACAGAAGCCTGAAGATGATGAATGAGACTTCATCGAAACGTGCCTAGATACTTCAATCTTACGCTGTGAGAAAACCGAATAACAAAGATCCACATACAAATACCCGCGAGAACCTCAGAAAACAAATATATATATATATATATATATATATATATATATATATATATATATATATATATATATATATATATTCATATTCATTCTTAAATTTTCGCGGTACTTACATGTATGGCCTTCGGCTTTGTTCGGGTATTTTCCCACGTCATTGTAGTTGTTCTTTTAAAGTTGTAGCAACGTTTCAGCAGAATCTCATCTGCCATCATCAGGCTTCTGTATTGTGTCCGTCTGTGAGTCAGACTTTTACAGTGGTTTCAGATTTAAATTTGGGGCAGCCTATTGCTGTGCCAGAATGGTTTTTTCTTCATCCTGATTGGTTGGGAGTCTTGGTCTGTGTTTATTGGTCTCGGAGTTTGCTGTGTTCTGCTTGATTGGTGTCTCTAATATCTTCTGTCTGTTTTTTGGCTCTTTTGTATCTTGATTGGCTGGCAGCATTGTGTTACTTTATTGGAGGCCTTTAGTGCAGCTTGGCTTCGGGTAAATGGACGGCTATCATTAGTTAGGAAGCTGGGTTTCATCTGGGTGCCTGGTTGGGATGTGTTTGAGCTGGAGGTATCAGGGGGGATCTGTTTGTGCCCAGGTGTTTGCCTGGCTTGTGGTGTGGAGATTTTTTTGTTTGTGAGTGCAGGCTTCCAAATGATTGACAGCCTGGTGGAATCATCTCTTCTATTCATGCTTTCTGGTCTTTTTTCAATCTCTATGGCTTCTCTGATGATTCTGTGGCTAAAAATAAAATTTAAAATAAAATAAAATAAAAAATAAAAAGAGAGGGAAAGACGCCGGCGTGCTCCGAGAGGCTGGCTCTTTTCTCTAGCCGAGGCTGACAGGAAGTGCCTCCAGGGCCGTGGCAGGCAAACCGCGGGTGTTTCCTGGTTCTGCCCAGTCCGCAGGGCTCTGCCACGGCCCTGGCGGGATGAGCAGAGGGCCCGGCGGGGAGGCACTCGTTGCCTTGGTGATATTTCGGGTGCCTCCGCCGCCTCCTCGCCCATCGCAGGTGGCGGCGGCAAGCGGCGGCGCTTCGCTGAGGGAAAAAGAAGACAGCGCAGCCACCTTGCTTGCTTTCCCACCTGCCCACTCCAGATGGCCTCAGGAGCGGCGGCAGTGGCAGCAGGCGCGCACACTCCTGCCGGGGAAGGAGGAGAGGCGAGGAAAGAGAAGGGAGTGCGGCAGCAGCAGCTGTCACAGTATCGTCTCATAGCGGGGCAAGGCTGGCAAGCTGAGGTGGCCGCACCAGAGAGCGTCACTGCCGACCCCGTCGTGAGGATAAAGGAGCGGGATATTCAGTCAGATGTCAGCCTCGGCTAAGAGAAAAGAGCCAGCCTCTCGGAGCACGTCGGCGTCTTTCCTCTCTATGTATGAAAGAGCTCGCCTCGCTCGGAGCGTTTGGCGAAGCACACGAGTTTCGCAGTCGGAGAGGGAGGTGGCGGCGAAAAGGACGCGGCGGCAACGGCAGGATGCTGCAAGTTAGGACCTTGCATTGAAGCAGCCCGGGGGGCACGTAGCCACCTCCCTCCAGCCCACCTTGAGGATTTGCCTTTGTTGTTGGTATACTTGGCTTCAGGCGCTCCTGTGGCCGCCTTTTTTGCCTTCGAAGGTAAAGTGAATTATTTTAAAACCTCCGCTCATCCCGCCAGGGCGCGGCAGAGCCGTACGGGCTGGGCAGAACCAGGAAACACCCCGGCTTGCTTTCCCGGCTCTGCCCAGCTCGCACGGCTCTGGCGCGCCCTGATGGGATGAGCGGAGGTTTTTAAAATAATTCACTTTACCTTCAAGGCAAAGGGAAGGCGGCCACAGGAGCGCCTGAGCAAGTGTCTCCTCAGGGCTCCGGTTGCAGGGATGAGCCCTGACTGGCTGCACGTGGCTGCGCCAAACGCCACGGCGTTGCTGTAACGCTACGGCAGCAAGGGAGAAGGGAAATTAACGGTGGCGGAAGGTCTCCCGATATGAAGTGCTCCACCAACGCAGGCAGCACCATATCCGGGCATGCAACAAAGTACTTCCTAACGGCAAGCCCCCGCCATTCCCCCCATTTCGCATGTTTAATATGGGCCTTAATTTGGGGGAGGGGCTTAATTTGATTTTATGCCAATAAATCATGCTGGGGCTTCCTATTGGTGGAGGCCGTATTGTTGGAGAAACACGGTATATATGCTTGCCTGTAGTCACAGAAAAATTTGTTTAAGAAATATTTTTGCAATGCCTATGCGTTTGCATAAGTAAATAGCAACACAAGAATTATAATTGCTATTAAAAGCAATTTTTTATATGAGAATAAGGCAAAACTAGGATATTTCACAGTGTTATCTATTTTGGCTTCAATTCTGCAATCACCTCCCTAGGAGCAAAGCCCATGACATCCATTGTATATTCAATTTTTCTTTTATTTTTGTAAAACATTACTTTAGGTTGGATTCAACTACTACTTATGCTGTCATTTTAAACCTATAGAGGGATGAATGTTCCTTCCCCAAGTCCATCCACATGATATCGGTTCTTATCACACACCCTGAAGCAGTTATTAATGAAACTCAATCTACTGTATGATTTGATGTAAAAAATTCTTATGTTTTGTCTTTGTTGTTGTGCAGAAAGTTAATAAGTGATTATTAAGGGGAAAATGAAGAAAACAAAATATAATTTTCTATCTTCTGGACTTTTGAACACTATGGCAATCCAGAATATGTTACGTTTATTGATAGGCTAGAGTGGAACTCAATTCAGTTATAAGATGGAGCAGAGAGAAGCCCTGGCAAACTTTCAAGATTCTGTTATTCTACAATAATAAATAACGTTTCTGGGGCCCATTTCTTGACCTTGCTTAACTCAAAGGGCTGATATTCCTAGACTCAATTATAAACATTGCACCCAGGAGAAATGCTTGATTAGTAAAGCTGCAATTTACCAGAAGATCCCCTTAATCTAGGGCAGCTTCCTTTCTAGCCCTCTCTTGACTGCACAGCTGTTCAATCATCCATTATTATTCTTTCCACAATGAAGAAAAGAAGCTGTTTCTCAAACCTTGTAGTTGGATGCTGCTGTTTTGCGAGCCTGCCCATTCCTCCCCCCCCCTCCTTGGTCTGCATGAGTTGATGAATACCAGGTGCTGCAGCTTACCCAGATTTAAATCCTCCTTGCAAAAAACAGGATCTCTCTCTTAGACAGTATTTTTTATCAAGAATAAGTTAATCACCCGTTAGCTATAGTCTGTCTTTCCCTTAAATGATTAGTTCTACATCTATCTTATTCATCTCAATTCAAATCCTTAATTTTGACTATCTGCAATATATATGTATTAATAAGAGTCAGTGACACATTTCTTAGTACTTTCCCTACCATTCATGTTTTCAGCTGTTTCTTTTCATCTTTTCATTAGAATTTACCTTGAACCATCGGTGCGTGAAGCTGTCCAGCTTGTTAATGTTTCAGGAAAGGCTTATTCTGAAAAACAGACTTTCTACTTTAGTCTGTAGAATCAGAAGATTGGCGATGGATAAACTATCCTGACTCACGCAGGATTGCCTCAAATTGAAGCCCACAAAAATAGAAAATAAGCTACTTTTGGGGAGAAATCCACATTGACTATTAGTTTTTCCCCGAGTGCAGTGTTTCAAAGGATCCCCTGCAAACAGGAAGAGAATGTAGGTCTCCTGAAATTTGCAGAGGTGCTGTTTTGAAAGCTACAGCTTGAAAAGCTGCTGGAAATAAAGAGAATCCAGGAGTGAATAAAGAGGCTGCTGCTGCTTAGAAACCAGTAGGGAGTGAGAAGTGGGAAAATAGTAATTCATTGCTATGCATTGTATTGTTCCAAGGTCTTTCAATACTTTCCGCTCCTGGCCAGAGCTTTTAGAGCCAAGTAGAGAATTCCATGTCTTGAAGAAATTGGAAGCTCTAATGCTTCTCTTGAAGTAAGTTATACCAAATTGCTTCAGTTTTGCCAAATGTTGCCAACATTACAGGTAGTCCTTGACTTACAACCACAGTTGAGCCCAGAATTTATGTGGCTAAGTGAGAAATTTGTTAAAGTGAGTTGTGTCCCATTTTATGACTTTTCTTGCCAAGTCTGTTAAGAGAATCACTGCAGTTGTTAAATTAGTAGAGTAGAATAGAATAGAATAGAATAGAATAGAATAGAATAGAATAGAATAGAATAGAATAGAAGAGTTGGAAGAGACCTTAGAGGTTCTCTAGTCCAACCCCCTGCCTAGGCAGGAAACCCTAACCACTTCAGACAAATGGTTATCCAACATCTTTTTTAAAACTTCCAGTGTTGGAGCATTCACAACTTCTGGAGGCAAGTTGTTCCACTGATTAATTATTCTAGCTGTCAGGAAATTTCACCTTAGTTCTAGGTTGCTTCTCTCCTTGATTAGTTTCCATTCATTGCTTCTTGTCCTTCCCTCAGGTGCTTTGGAGGATAGCTTGACTCCCTCTTCTTTGTGGCAGCCCCGGAGATATCAGATCACTGTTATCATGTCTCCCCTAGTCCTTCTTTTAATCAGACTAGACATACCCAGTTCCAGCAACCGTTCTTTATATGTTTTAGCCTCCAGTCCCCTAATCATATTTGTTGATTTTCTCTGCACTCTTTCTAGAATATCAACATCTTTTTTCACATCGTGGCGACCAAAACAGGATGCAGTATTCCGAGTGTGGCCTTACCAAGGCATTATAAAGTGGTATTAACACTTCATGTGATCTTGATTCTATCCCTCTGTTTATGCAGCCTAGAACTATGTTGGCTTTTTTGGCAGCTGCTGCACAGTGCTGGCTCATATTTTAATGGTTGTCCACTAGGACTCCGAGATCCCTCTCACAGTTACTACTATTGAGCAGGGTACCACATATACTGTACCTGTGCATTTGATTTTTCTTGCCTAAATGTAGATCCTTACTTTTTTCACCACTGAAAAAAGTAACACGGTTATTTCAGTAAATGAATCTGGCTTCCCCATTGACTTTGCTTGTCAGAAAGTCACAAAGGGGAATTGCATGACCCCTGGGACAATGCAATCATCATAAATATGAATCAGTTGTCAAGCATCCAATGTAAATCACATGACCATAGGGATGCTGCAACAGTCTTAAGCATGAAAATAAGTCACTTTTGTCAGTACAGTTGTAACTTTGGTCACTAAACGAACTGTTGTAAGTTGAGGACTACCTGTATTTTAGTATGCATTGCAATTTTTCAGGATTTCCACTCTATTCCATGTTACGAGTAGGCTTCAGGTTTCAGCCAAACTCAGTTAAGCTCGTTCTGATTATTGCTTCAAATAAAGTTGCGTCTACATTAGTTCAGTGATGGATACAGAGGGCAAAATGCCACAGATTTCATGCATTATAAGTGACAAGAGCTTGGATTCTTCAGATAAAATGGATAAATGGTGTGTATCCTCTGCAGACGTCTCTCATTGAAAGGATAGTTCAGTATTAAATTATCCCTTTTTAATGAGCTCCTGACTGTAGAGAAAAATAAAGGAACTGGAACGTTAAGGATGAAAGTAGATGCTATTAATAAGCTGGTCTGTTTGGGGTTTTGTGTATGTGTGAGCTTTGCTTTGTTTTGCTATTTTGCAGAGGAATATTTGTCCTCTCATTGCTTCCCTGTTAAGCCAGCTGGTAGTGACTCATGAATTCAAAAACCAGAGGTATAAAACTATCCTGCTTGTGCTTGCAGGATCTGCCCAGCAACTGCATATTAGCAGATCTAAAGGCCTAAGCAAAATGGGTCACTGCTTTTATCAGCTGACATCTGGAAGAAAAAAAAAACCAGGAAAACTCAGTAATCAGGAGCAGAAAAATGGTTGAACGCTGGAAACCTGCCACTTGTTCCAATGGGTTAGTAGTTTTAATGTTTTTATAAAAAGAACAGCAATTGGTAAATCTGTTCCTTTGCCTGATGAGCACAACTAGCTTCAAGATGGAATGTTATAACAACATTCTATAATTGTTGAAGCTTCTGTATTTACATTTTATGAAAAACTTACATAGACCTTATCTGGCAGTAGACACAGATGGCCATTCCAGACCCAAGAGGACCCCTCCTTCAAGAAAGGAAGTTGTATATCACCTTACCCAAGGACAGATTTTTTTCAGTCCCCCTCAGCTGAAAAAGTTTTGATTTCATTCCTGTCTTTTAAAAGAGAATGTGCCTCAAAAATTGGCTCCAACTGAAGCACAGAGTGCAAATAAAACAATTCCATCTTTCACTTCTCGGTGACTGTAGGGCCATCAACAAGCACCAAGCAAACTTCTTGAAGCAAATATTGCCCATTTTAATAACAAATAATAGTGCTTTAAATATTTTATCCAAAAGCCTACAGATACATAAAATCAAACTTATCTTCCAAAACAGCCTTTCCCACTTCAACTTGTTGAAACACATTATTTCTTTATTTGATTTACGGTCAGTCTTTCATTCAGGAGCTCAAGGTAGTGTACGCTATATTTCCTCCTCTTTTCCCCATAACAACTCTATGATATAGGTTGTGCTGAAGCAGAGTGACTTTCCATGGTTCAGGGTAGGTTAAAACCTGGATCTTCCCACTTGTGGAGTACCTGGGCTCCGGTATAGTGGTATATCCATATTTCCATGTAGTATTTGTTTAATTATCACATGTGCAGCAATCCTTCAAACTTATATAACATTGAATAAGAACACTTAAGACCATTCCTTTTACATGTGGACATTGCAATGTCCCCATGGTTGTGATCACAATTCTGGTGCTTGACAGTTGGCTTGCAATTACGATGGTTGTAGATCCTGCAGTCACGCAATAATTATTTGTAACCTTCATTGTTGGCTTCTGACGAGGAAAGCTAGCAGAAAAGCTGACAGGAGGTTACAAATGGTGATCATTACCATTTGCTTAATGGTGGCAACCAGAATGGCTGCAACAGCTGTTGTAAGTCAGTAGTCATATGAGATTGTGCTTTATGATCACATTGCTTAGCGTCGGAGTTGCCAGTTGCAGTTCCCCTTGTTAGCAACTGCAGTTGGGACTAGGAACATATTTAGTAAACAAATCAGTCACTAAACCGAGACTTTGCTTGCAATCTTATTTCAGATTTCCTTTGCTTCACAGATTTACAAACATTGTAAATGTGAGGACTGGTCACAGAGTTACTTTTTGATTACCATCATAACTCTGAACATCATCAGTTCCCAGCCTTCAACCATACTAATTGGGATAGTGAGAATTGCAATCCAGAGGAAGGCAGCCATTTCCTCATTCCAATGTTCTGCCGATGCTGCTTGTCTTCTCTCTAGTCCGCTGGTTAAATATTTTAATTCATCATTATCCAGTAGTCTCCTGACAAGTCTTTCTTGGTCCTCCCCATGTTATTATATGAACCTTTTTACATCAGTTACTACAACTCTCTTTCGTTCTTTAAAGAAGACTGTTTTTTAAAATAGTTGTACATTGACCCTTTGTACAGAGATGCATTCCTTTTCATGAATGCATCGTAACTAAGTACGGTGTTTCACACAGATCTTTTAATGCCATTGGTACCCAGAGAGCATTAGCTTTATATGTACACAGTATCTATTTTATATACTTCCATAATTGGCAAATACTCCCAGTAATTAAAATTATAAAAAACATAAAAATGTATCAATGTAGTATGATTACCTAAAAGCATGTCACTAAGAGTAAGTACCACAAAAGGGAAATTACAGACTGCCCCAACCCTATTGTTCTCCAAAAGCTCTTCAGAAGAATAAATGTTCTAACCATTTTCTAAAATGCTGTCAGTATGTCTGCTAGCTTAATCTCATTCGGTAGCATTACAGAAAGGGCCTGTTTTCAACCCTGTCTCTCCCACCCATCAGAAATGCGGAACTACTAAGAAAGTAGAATGGGAGGAATATGCCATTCCTTTTGGAAGGAATGGCCCTTGTGATATCTGGGTACCAAGCCATATAAGGCTTTATAGATTAAAATCAAGACGTTGACATGTAAGACTTTGTAAGCTAATACTTTCAAAGACATTGCCACTGGAAGCTAATCCGTGACCTTAGCACAAGTGTTTTGTGGCTACAGTCATTCTTACTTGTCCATAAATGGGCTACTGCATTTTGTACCAAATGCCATTTCTGAATTGTCTTCAAAGGCAGCACAGTGTAAAAGTACTTTGCAGCTACTTTACTATCACAGTAATCTAACTGTATAGTGATAAGGTTGACGGGTCCTTAGTGCTCTCTAAGCTTGCTTGTTTTCTTGCAGACATAGCCTGTGTCCGATAACCTGTGTCCGATAACTCTCACTTCAACAATATAACCTAAGTTATACTGATGATGTCTCCCAAGAATTTCATTTAGAGGTTGAGAGAAGTAAAAGAAGCAGGATTGAACTTTGGCATCATAAGGGAGTGCTCATCAGGCCAATTTTTCCTCTGTTCCCCTCTTTACTAGTACCCGTTTTACAATAGTCACTGTAAAATAATTGTCTCTAAGTACCAACAGCCAGGTTTCTGACTAGCTCAGCTTCACACACAGCCATTCATATTTCATCAGGTCACTTGGTCACGAGAAAGGTCCACTATGGACACTGAAATTGAGGAAGCTGCATCTAATAATCCATGTTTATGTACGGAGGATGATAAATAGTACATGGAACGTGACTAGTTCTGTCCATGTACATGATTTGAGAGCTCCATTAACTTAAGCAGCTTATTTAAGAATCAACTGCAGATGTGTTATTTCTTTTGTAATATTCCTTCTGTATGCCGTCATAATATAGCTTTGTCTTATTTGGCTGAGCCAAAAGTTATGAGAAGAATTACAATATTATAAATCTGTTATGAGAAAAATAATACACCAAAGAACTTTAGATGAGGATAAGGTGAAGAGTATTCATTTCATGATTGAAACCTAGTGTTTGAATGTATGTTTTTCAGAGTTTCAATTTTATTAGGATCTTTATCTTTATCTTGTATGGTTAATTTACTTGTTACTTTATCTTTTGACCTGAAATTGTAATGTGGTTTCTCTTCTTTGGAATCAAACATTCACACATCAGCTGTTTTACCCCCCTCTGCAGACAATTGCTAAAATGTCCCCAACTTCACTCAAGATAACTTTCCGTCAACTTAAAGAGGGAGCTTCTTTGAACCTGCAAGATGTTTTCACAATGGAATATAGATTGAGTCAAGCATGCATGGTAAGACGTGTTGCATTTTGGCACTTTCTGAGCCAAGTATATTTTTATGTCCCTAAGTATGGCTTACAGGACTGCTGGTATTTCCTATAGTCCACTAAGAATATGAACAGGAATTCTGTTATCTATTCCATTCTATTTTTGTACACTGTTGTCTGTGAACATATTAAGACAAGGGGCAAACCCTTTAGCTAAAGGTAGACAAACTCCATTATACCATAATGTCAGATTTTTTTTTCTTCTGGTTTACTGTTCCTAAATGGGAATTAGCTTCCCTTTTGTGCCTGACCTCCAAATTCTTAGAAATTATGTTTTATACCATTGATTTTAAATGTTAGCATTTTATCCTTGCAGCACAAGTTACAGGGCTTCTTGTTCTTTCACTGGCTCTATTCAGCATTGTTTCATATTAACTTTAATAAAGAGGATGATAGCCAAGATGTGAAGGGTCCATATCAATCACACTTTAGTCACATATATCTCCATGTATCTCCACATTTGAAATCCATTTGGCAGATTGGTGTCTGACGTTGCTACTGTCTTGTGGGCTGTGGGAAAAGTGACATTAAGCTGAACGGTGTACTTTCTCTACTTCGTTTTTCCCCCAGGAGTTTGTATTCTTTCACTTAAGCTTTATTTTTCGGCAGCTACAACTTGTGGCTTTGTGAAGGAGAAATCTCTTTTCTCACCCCTTCCCAAAAATGTATAAAAGAACTTAAAAAGATTAATTCAAGATCTAAAACAACCTGGATTGCCATTGTTACTTCAGTGAAGTCCTTATGATTTGTCAAGTGTTGATGAACAAACCTTTTGAGGGATTAACAACCGTACATTGTACCTTGGAAAGTGTCCTTGCTTCTGGTTATTTCATCAACATAACAAAGCAGATATACTACAGGATGACCCAATTTTACGTATCTTTCATAAACTGTTTCCACTCAGATAAGAATGCATGTGAGTTTTTTCCTGAAGTAATGTTGAGTTTCTAGTTCAATCAAAACATTGCTACCCATTTTTCCCGGTTCCCCCACCTCACACAAAACTACACTATAATTCTGAAAGTTTGTTGAGCATTCTATATTGACTATACTTGTGTTGTAGCCTGTTGGCCGCCAGCCCCTCCAGCAGCCAAATCAGAGGACAAGGGGGCGTGGGAGTCAGGGCCAGCATCAAGGCAACCTGAGAGCTCTGAGAGAGAAGAGGGAATGGAGCTGGCAGAGATAGAGACAGAGGTAGAACCTGGACCAGCTGTCAGCCCTCAAATGGAGAGTCAACAGCCCCCAGGTCTGGAGGTGGCTGATGAAGAAGAGGAGGAACAGCTGGGTCCAGTGCCCGATGCACGGATGCGCAGAAGGCAGAGGAAAGGAGAACAGTGGAAATCTGTCTACCAATCCTTGGAAAGGTAGAGCCACCACTGATAGTGAAACCCCACCCTAGCTCTGAGAATAAAAGGCAGGAGGTAGAGATGAACAGATGTGGCAGACATCTATTCATCTTCTAGCCGGACTTGTTAGCTTGCGATGAGAGAGAAACTTTTTGCCCGGGCTGCTGGCACTCTTAATAAAGGTATCTTTGAGTTAACTTGAGAGGTGTTTGGGGAGCTGGGTCAGAACAACTTGGTTCTTTCAAGAAATTCAAAAGATGTTGCTATGTTACAGGCAAAGAAAAAACTATTTTCTCCTTCCTCTGTCTCCCATTTGTTGATAGAGAACGTTCACGTTGTTGTGCCTTCAAGTCAGTTTTTGATTCCTGGTGACTACCTGGACTAGTCCCTGCAATTTTTTGACAGGTCTTTTGGAAATGATTTGCTGTTAGTTCCTTCTTAGGTGTGAGAGAGAGAATGCCCAAGGTCACCTGGCTCTGGCTTTGTATATGAGGTTGGCTTTCTATGTAAAGCAGGACTAGGAACTTACAGCCTCCTGGTTTTTAACTTGATATTTTAACCACTACACCAACTGGCTCATC
This sequence comes from Notechis scutatus, assembly GCF_049901735.1. NCBI lineage: Eukaryota > Metazoa > Chordata > Lepidosauria > Squamata > Elapidae > Notechis > Notechis scutatus. The sequence goes on from NC_142009.1 coordinate 179,832,684, forward strand.
TAGTTTACATATTAATACAACTTCCATCACTATACTCAGTGAAGATTCATTCTGCAGGGGTGATGCAAAGTCCATTATAGTCCCTTCGTGCTATTTGTCATACTGCCAGATGAACTTCTAGTATTATCATCTGGAATGCACTCTGTGAGATAATTTCATTTGAAAGGTGCACATGCCATCAGTTCTTCACTGACTTGGCTATTCATCACCAGTAAGTGAGCTTTGCTCTTCACTCATGTTCTGTACGTGAAGCTCAGAAATCAACAGTGAAAAACCATCAACAGCTTATTTTCAAGTTGTAATCTTTATACCAAAAAACCCTCCCATGGATCCTGTGCAAAATCTCACACTCTCATCCCAGAAGCTCAAAGACGCAAGCTAAAAATGTTACCAGATTGAAAATCAATATTAAAAAGTGGCCTTTAGATAAGATATTTTTGTGTGTGGAGTTCTTGATGTTCTCTGAGCTTGGTTGTTTGCCCGCAAACATTTCATTACCCAACTAAGCAACATCTAATGAAACATCTACAAGCAAACAACCAACCCCAGAGAACATCCAGGACTCCAACAATTCAACCCTGAGCTGCAGATATTCTTTCCTACTGGAAGATATTTTTCTTGTGAAAAAGTGCTATGGGAACAAAATATAGAAAGAAAATTATATTTCAAAATATACTAGGAAATTACCTAATTACTTCTTTTATCTTACAGCGAGGCCATGACTTCTTTGAAGGTGTCCGAGCAGGTAAAATTTGAAGCCAGAGTGTCCATTTCAAGTGAATTACAACGCAGACCTAGTGAGATTGTTCAGAAACTATTAGTTCAGACATGTTACTGGTGGCAGGGACAGTTTAAGACATGCTCTTTGGACACAATATTTTTCTAGGATACTTGCAAAATATATTATCTGGTGACCTCTTTTTATTTGGGACAATTTTTGTAATATTAAGTAATAAAGATGATAGTAGAAAATAACAAAATAAAATAATTAAGTAAAATTAATTAAAATTAATAAAACTAAAATAATTTAATAAAAATAAGATAATTAAAATAATAAAAATAGTTAATAGTTATTCGGAACATCAAGCAGATTTATTCCTATTTCGCTTAGTGGCAGAATGGGTAGCAGTATGCAAAATTGAGCTGCGCTAAGAAAAATAACGGTCTGTTGTGGTTGTGAGGTTGTAAGATTGTTCCAGGCAAAATCTATAACAGAAGATACCAAACAGAAGCATATTTTGACTGTCATATAATTGTCGAGTATAACTTCCATAGCCTAGCCATGGAGAGTCCTTTAGAAGGCTCAGTGCGCCTTCCAGGGTATGCGGAGTTTTGAGTTAGTTGAAACATCTCAGTGCATTATAGCTGGAGAGGGGACCAGTGCAGAGGGTTTGGTGGAAACCCCTCAATCCAGACATGGAGCCATTGGAGGTAAGGACATGCAGTGAGAGGGTGATATAAAGACTAACCCACCACTGAGATTGATTTGAGATTGAATATTTTATATTAAATAATTTGTCAGTGTTTGGCTTAAAAAGATAATCATTTATTATTACTGCTCTTTCTGACAGAAATTCACTAGAGGAATACAAATAATAAAATGCCTCTACTGGGATGGCACAACCCCCTCCCCCCCAATTAAATAAATCAATGCTTTAATGTTGGATTCTCAGTCATTCTGTTTTCAGGAGATGGGAATATAAGTTACTTTTCTATTCAAAAAATCGAATGAATCAGTTCTATCTTCAATAGAAAATACATAAATCATACATAACGTACTGATCTCTACAATGGTTTATCTTTCATATATGCTAAGATTAATATAAAATGATCTTTCTAATATGATTATTAAGAAATAGCATAACTGAAAACATTTTTTCTCTACTAGTACTTATCAACAAAGACCATTCCCCTAAATGGAAGCCAGCTGTTCTTGAAGAAGTAACAGATGAACTTTTGGACTCGTGCTTTAAGTCTCTTGGAAGTGATGACCTCAGATTATAATAATGTTTTACTAATGTAAAATCAAAGTCTGTATTATATAATCCAGTAAAATGTATGATGAATTTAATCCAATAAATTATTTCATCATGTAAAAAAAGAATTTGCATTGATTGAAATGCTTTGAAGAAGACTTATATTTTTCAAAGACAAACATCATTCCAGATTCTAGGAGTTCGGTACCTATACGTTTTTATTTTTCTGTGAAAACTGAATGTAAAACGTGACACTCTAATTTAGCTAAAACAATTTATGTTATGTGGACAGTTAAATATAGCAAGAATAAACTGCACTAATTTAAAGGAGAGTTGAGCAGCTGTCCAAAATGATCGTTGATGAAATATATGTTAATTCTCTTTTATATAAAATTGTATGGGTTTTCTTTTTTTACTTGCAGACTGTAGTTACTCAGAAAGTTCTGCAATTTCCCCCTGTAGTTCAGGTACAGCTATAAAAAACTATCTGTTCCACCACTTCAACTTCACTGACAAAACTAATATGTGAAGGGATTCTTCTGCTAAATGAAATCTGGTAATTGGGACATGTGATGCTTCTTTAATCAAAACTCCTCTCCAACATTTTGATACTATATTTTTTATCTGCTTAAATTTTGCATATTACAGAAACCGCACTGGTACTAGATTAATTTTAAAGTAAAAAGAATACGTGTAACCAGCAAGACAAACTGTCTCTAAAAAGATAATAGTACAGCTACAGTACTTAAAACAAAAGAAAAGCTACGTTGCTTTTAGTTACCCTTCTAAGATGATCAAAAATCAAAACTGTTACTGATTCCTTATTAAAGGAAATATATTTTTCCCAAATACTTTCAATATGTTCTGCTTCTAGTCTTATTCAGGACTTCCACAGATTTCTTTCCTAGAATAAAATAGAAGAAACATGTGTAAAGCCAGAGCAGAACTACTTCCTGGCTATAAAACAGCATGGAGGACAAGATACCAGGACAAGGCCTGAATGAAATCTGAATGAATCTCCACATCCAGAATTGTCTTCAAAGAACTATTAGCCTACTATGACTGAAAAATATCTCATTTATATGTATTTGAATTAAGTCAGACCTCAACTCCAAATTGACAATGAAATCATCATGAAAACAAAATAGCAAATAGTATAATCAAAAAACAGAAAATATACCGTATTAAACAAGTGAGCAAATCCAGTCAGCATAACAAAATATATACAACACTAGACAACTAAGTCCAGCACCCTAGGCCAGATCCTGAGAATAGAATCAAGTCCTCTAGAATTCATTAAGAGTGAGAGCCACCTAGAGATCAGGGAAAGCCTCATTCCCAGGACAGGCATTTAAGCAAAGAAGGCACATTTCCAGGTCCCAGTGGCATCACTTAATTGAAGGAACCTGGAGAGGTAGGCCAATACAGTAAGAAACAGGTAATCCCTCAAATAACCAATAACTATGCCAGATGGGGTTTTATAGGTCATACACAGCACCTTGAAATGGACCCAGAAGTAAATTTTCTGTTCAGTTCACTGTCCACACTGATTATGAACCAGTTGAGCTTTCAAGTGGTCTTCGAGGACACCGGCATGTAGAACTCATCTCTAGTCAGAGATGAGTGACTATGTGAAGGGCTTTCCAATCTAGGAAACAATACAACTGTACCAGATGAAGCAATGGAAAGGCCTTCCTGGCCACATTTGATATCTAATGATTGAGCAAGAGCTATAAGTCCACGCTCCCAGATTGCATATGATTCTTGAATTGGGAAATGCTATCCTGCCATAAGTCATTTATATAGGCCATCTATAAGTGTAATCGGGGCTATCTCTGTACTGAGTCCCAGCCCAAAATCTAAATAAATGGGTTTAGATAATCTACTTCTAGGGTTTTTATCAAGAAGGAAATCCTAGAAAGATAAAGAATTGTAATCAGAATGGTGGCTATCCAACTAGAAAATGGTTTTGTTATAAAAAAAAACAATGTGAAATACAGCTACAGCAAAACAAAAATTAAAACTATATGGTGAAAATAGACATGATCTCATGCTTATGACTAAAAAATGCACATTTTGGGAACCAACAATCAGTACTCGATGAAAGATGAGGATCTGGAAATATTTTGTAAGGAAAAACAGTACTATCCTGCTATTGTGCAAGTAATCTCTAGAAGATGGATTACTGTACATACAACATATGCACATAGACCAGACATGCCCATATTCTTTCATTACACCATCCTATTCAAGAGTTACATTTTATTAGCATTTTAATATTTTTCTATTCTGGTTATTTTTCGCATGACCATATTCTATAATTATTTTATTGGGTTTTTTTTAGGTAACTAGTGATAAACCAGTAAAGTATATCACAACTGTGTATAAATCTTTTCATGAATAGATAGGTCATATCACCATTCTTCCACAAGTTTCCATGGCAATAAATGATGTAATAATATTGGAATTTAGATTTTTCTGAAGAAGAAAAAACACAAATAGAAAGAACTAGGAAATCTTTGAAATGTGTTCAGTTACCATGAAGACGTAACAAAGTATAATGACACAACGGAACATCATACAGCCATAATAAATACCCGTGGCCTTTCAAATAAAGATTTTAAGAAATAGAAGGGAATTCTGCCTAGCCTCAGTGAGTACAGAGGATGTGCAATCCTCACTCAAAGATTGCTGTGAATGTTTATATTGTTTGCTGGGATGTTCACATACATGTCCATTTCTTTACACTGATTAGAAAGCTGAATTTTACTCTTTCTTCCTGAAGCACTTTTCATTTGGAAGGGGACAAATATGAAACAATCCAGTTAAACAGATAATTATCTTGTTAGCCTAATTTGCTATTCCTTCTCTTTTTCAGCCATTTCTCAGCTTCAAAGAAAAAGTGCCCCTTTTGACTTAAGCACTAGAAAATGACTGATTAATCCAAACATTGTGTTGTACTGTTGAAAAATCTGAAAACAGAAATACAGAGACATTTTTCATTTTACTCAGACCATTCATATATTTCATAGCAGGGTCTATGACAATTTGCCATGGGCAACCTACCACGCCAACTCACCACAGCCAACTTGCCGCAGCCAACTCGCTGCGGGGCAAGAGTTACACTAATATCAAAGAAATTGTGGAATAGAATCTTTAAAGAAAGGATGCAAAAGGAGGAACAAAATGAAATGTAAATGACAAAAATTAAAACACTTTATTTATTTTAAATAAGTTTAATTGTTAAATTGTCATACGGCAAGTTGTCCTGCAGCGAGTTAGCCATGTCAAGTTGGCTGCAGCAAATTGTCCCATTCCGTTCGTAGCATGAGTGGTATTTTATTTTCCACATTCTACCCAACATTCTATCTAAATGGTACTCTGATCATGTTTAGTAGTACATTTAGCATTTTATTGGCACTCAAATTTTGAAAGGTTTTAGCAAGGTCTTGTCAGCCATCAGAGTGAACATTCACGTCTAAAACAAAAGAAAATCTTATAATCTTCATTCCAAGTTGGACATGGTTATCTAAACATGCCAACTTTACTTCATGGGAGTAATTGTTATATTAATATTTAAGAGCCCAAACTTTTTAGGACTCTCATCTAGAGTTTCAGATAAATACACAAAGTTAAAAGGGTTTTTTCCTTTATTCAAACATAACTTAAAGCAATTAACTAATTAGAAGGAAAATGCATATGCAAAAAACAATGGTAGTTTCCTTAAATTGTTACTTAAATGATAGTCAAACAGCAAATAATGATTTAAAAACTGGCTACTGTGGTTTAATGAATAAGGGACAGAATGGATTTAGCCTACTTAGACATTCTCCATATCTTTTTCTGAGAAGGTCTTATGGACACTGCTGGCTATTACCTCTTCAAGAGCAGAAATAGGGAAATGAAGAGATTACTTGGCAAGCCAGTCTGCAACATGTAAAATTGCTCAGTATCATTATTTACCTAGTATTTTTTTTAAGTATCTTATTAATTCCAATAGAGACAGAACATCATGGATAAAATCTATGTGATTGCTAAAAGTCACCAATGACTTTATGGCATAATCATAATAAGACCATGTGTGATGATACATCACTTGCTATAGTATAGCTTTTACAAAATCTAATATGAAATCAGTCTGACATTCACTATACAATTGTTTGGGCCCTGCCCACTAATGAAGTAATATTATGTAGAATATATATGCGTGTATACATGTATTAGAACTGAAGGCATTCTGGCTCTAAAGAAGTCACATTACTTTCTACTACTTGCCAGAATAATTATCAATTTGGCATGTGCTTATTGAATATTGTTGAAAAAATAATTGCTACAAAATATTCTGTTCCAAAGGGGAACTGCAGTATAAAGTATCTGAAATGCGTAATTTCAAACCATTAGGGGTGACATTTTTGCTATAATGGATTATACCCAAACAAAATGATAGCTTTCTCGATATAAAAGTGCCTTGCTTCTTTCAATTCTGTATTGAAAATATTCTATTCTAGGAATATATTTACTTAGAGAAAATCACATACAGTTTAGTTTAAGAACAGCAGTTCTTCGCTATTACTGTATTATAATTTCCTTTTGAACAGTTTATGTTGCCTGAATAACCAAGAGGACAAAGGCTGTGCTTTCTTCAAATTTAATACTAAATTAATATATTATTCCCACATTTTCAGTAGTCACCTTTCTCCATATATACAAGCTGCCACAGTTGTTATATATTGCATTTTTGCTTTCCATTTGTCTACTCTCCCTATTGTCCTCTTGATAATTGATAAAGAGAAATAATCTCTCCAGTGTTTTTAGTACACTTTCATAAGGACTTTGCTAATAACTTGCAAAATCATCGTAATTTCAATTTTTTTTTCTTGCAAATATTAAATGTACTTTTTTTGTATGTTCTTTTATAAAACCTACCTCTGTGCAGGTCTTTGGTCTGCGTTTAGTATGCTCAACCAAGTAAAATTGTAAAAGAACTAGTCTTACTTCAACAAGATGTGAGATGCCTTTGGAAAGAAACCTTTCATAGACACATAACGTTCCGATAGGGTTCAGACTCATGCTAAGTAACTAAATCCCCTTTATGTAAACAGAGAAGTTAAGCACCAATATTTTTCTTTTTCTTTTTTCTAAGATACCTTAGCACATGGGTATCAAACTCGCAGCGCCACGTTGCCGTTACGTGATGTTTCACAATGTTTTTTTCCCTTTGCAGAGTTGGGGTGGACATGGCCTGCGCGTGATGCATCTGGCCCGCAGGCCACCAGTTTGACACCCCTGCTGTTTAGCTCAATAGGAATTATATAGCTAAAACCCTCTTCTGACACACTGACACAAACATTCCCTCCCCTCATGGCTATTTGGTTGAGGGAGGACTGATTTTGCTTTTAAGGATATTTATACTTTGTTCTGTTGCATTGTTATATTCCTGTAGTGTAGATACTGAAATGGAACTTAACGGAATACTGAATTACATACTAGCCCTAGATGTTATTTTGATGTTATTATCCCCTTTGATGTTATTGTGGTTCTATTACAACTAAAGGCAAAAAGTTACCTCAGTCAGGATTAGCTGTATGTATATGATGACTTTTAAAATCACAACTGCTCTCATATGAATGTTGCTTTATTTGTGCTAGCACCAAAACATGAGATGCCTCACGGGCATGTTGGGAAGCCAAGCCCTGCAATTCATGGCTCATCGCTTTCTATGAACGGGATGTCACTGTATTTGCTTTCATTGATTGCCCATTGCTTCACAGCTTGATCCAGAATCTCAAGGGAAAGACGGTGAGCAAAGTCCAGCACTGCAGTGTTTGTTGAAGATGGCATTCCAGAGTTTGCCTGAATAAGGGAAGATTTTTCAAGGTTACATCCATTATCGTATTTGCCAACTTCCCTGCTTCCATCATCTAGAATAGTGTGCGGGAAGGGGCTTTTGGATTTTATACATCCCATGGTACGACTGCTATTCAATTTAGCTGCACAGTCAGCCTTGATGTATTGTCCTTTAGAAGGGTACAGAATGCCACTTTCTTGCAAGCAGAGATGAGAGTATGCACTTCTCCCAATATCTGTGGGTAAAAAATTAACATCGCAGGGTTTAGAATATTACTTCTTCCATTGATTTTTGTGTTCAGTACATTTAAAAGAAGATTTATTTTAAAAGAAAAATCCAGGAGGAAGGAAATCTGGGGAGCTTCTTTTTGTTTTGGCCCTAAATGGAACTGGTTGTTCCATAAACTCAAGTTCTAGATTCCCAGTTCTGAGTTCTTAGCATCTTATCTACCATATCCTCAAAAATCGTACCTTCCTCCCATTTATTGTGAACTGGGCTTGAAATAATAACCTTACCAATAGCCCCATCTTACAGTTCGAATTGGTTTTGGATGTTCGATATTTAATTATCAAAAAAAGTAGCTGCAGCATACTAGAAGAGCAATCCCTCATTCAAGATTACATTGGAGAAAACTCAGTAAATCAAATTGAGTTATTACATTTTCAAAGTCATGGTAAGATAAAGAAGAGAAATCAAGAATGTGAGCTTCCAGACACTACTGGAATTCTAGATTATTTAAAGATAACTCAGCAAACATTGGATATTATGTTAAATTAACATTATAGCCATTACTTCCTATACTTTATTATTAACTACTTCTTAAGAAAAGTCAATAGGCTGTTGGCAAAATATTACAGCAGCTATAAAGATAGGAAGAAAAAAAATTATAGATGCATGAAAGTACATTCCAATTCACGTTAGTAATTTTTGAATACCACATCCTTCTATTATAAAACCTCAGGAAAGCATTTGTGACCTCTTCTGAAGAACTGCCTCTCAGTCTACTGCTTTGCCGTATCCCTCCACTCAATTATTTAAAAAGCTTACATTGACCCACGTGATCTTTTACGAGATGAAGCAGCAGATGTGAATTTCCTTGAATACTGGCAGACTTGCAGCAGAAATTCATTGCATTATAGGAGTAGACCTTGAATCTAACAATAGTCTACTCAACACTAGAAAATATATCGAAAGCAGAATGGTTTGTGTTAAATTGCTCATGAAGACACAATGTTGTTTAAAACACTATGATGCTATGTGGAGCACATGGAAACCTGTTCTGCATATTTCAAAGTGTTAACATACACACAGGTATTATAAACCCATACTCAACTGGGCCCTAAGCAGCAATTAGTACTGATACTCACTGCAATATTGTTCAGATTCATTAAGATAACTTTATACTATATATAGAAATGTGGTATTATTCTAGCTCATAAAACCCTTATGACCATGTAGCACTTAGACCAATCACAGGTGAAGAGGTGAAAAGCCCCTCCCCCATCAAGCAGCTACCACTGATAACATAGATTTTAAACTGAGAAGTAACAGCCTGAGTTTTCTGGGCAGGACTGCATAGCTTTTCTTGTGTATTCAAAATTAAAATTTCAAAATTAGCTTACCCTTGTTACCCCAATAAATAGATGCTTCTTCTAAACCTGGGGTGTCCAACTTGCGTTGTCACGGCATCGTCATGTGACATATCGTGACTTTTTTCCCCGTTCGCTAAACCGGGCGTGGGCGTGGCCAGCACGTGACACATCTGGCCTGCAGGCCACGAGTTTGACAGCCCTGTTCTAAACATTAACAATTTAAGGTTGCAAGAATGACCGAATTTTCTAGATTAAATAGCTGCATCAAATTGAATTGTGGCTGTCTAGAATGTTGTACAACCTATAAACCACCCCAAAATGATACAGTGTCAACTCATCTTTAAATCTATATAAAGATGTAAGTACACTGCTCAAAAAAATAAAGGGAACACTTAAACAACACAATGTAACTCCAAGTCAATCACACTTCTGTGAAATCAAACTGTCCACTTAGGTAGCAACACTGATTGACAATTTCACATGCTGTTGTGCAAATGGAATAGACAACAGGTGGAAAGCATAGGCAGTTAGCAAGACATCCCCAATAAAGGAGTGGTTCTGCAGGTGATGACCACAGACCACTTCTCAGTTCCTGTGCTTTCTGGCTGATGGTTTGATCACTTTTGAATGCTGGCAGTGCTTTCACTCTAGTGGTAGCATGAGACGGAGTCTACAACACACACAAGTGGCTCAGGTAGTGCAGCTCATCCAGGATGGCACATCAATGCAAGCTGTGGCAAGAAGGATTGCTGTGTCTGTCAGCGTAGTGTCCAGAGCATGGAGGCGCTACCAGTAGCCAGGCCAGTCCATCAGGAGACGTGGAGGAGGCCGTAGGAGGGCAACAACCCAGCATCAGGACCACTACATCCGCCTTTGTGCAAGGAGGGACAGGAGGAACACTGCCAGAACCCTGCCAGAACCCTGCAAAATGACCTCCAACGGGCCACAAATGTGCACGTGGCTGCTCAAACGGTCAGAAACAAACTCCATCAGGGTGGTATGAGGGCCCGACGTCCCCAGGTGGGGGTTGTGCTTACAGCCCAACACCGTGCAGGATGTTTGGCATGTGCCAGAGGACACCAAGATTGGCAAATTCGCCACTGGTGCCCTGTGCTCTTCACAGATGAAAGCAGGTTCACACTGAGCACATGTGACAGATGTGACAGGGTCTGGAGATGCCGTGGAGAACATTGTTGCCTGCAACATCCTCCAGCATGACCGGTTTGGCAGTGGGTCAGTAATGGTGTGGGGTGGCATTTCTTTAGGGGGCTGCACAGCCCTCCATGTGCTCGCCAGAGGTAGCCTGACTGCCATTAGGTACCGAGATGAGATCCTCAGACCCCTTGTGAGACCATATGCTGGTGCGGTTGGCCCTGGGTTCCTCCTAATGCAAGACAATGCTAGACCTCATGTGGCTGGAGTGTGTCAGCAGTTCCTGCAAGATGAAGGCATTGATGCTATGGACTGGCCTGCCTGTTCCCCAGACCTGAGCACATCTGGGACATCATGTCTCACTCCATCCAGCAACGCCACATTGCACCACAGACTGTCCAGGAGTTGGGGGATGCTTTAGTCCAGATGTGGGAGGAGATCCCTCAGGAGACCATCCGCCACCTCATCAGGAGCATGCCCAGGGGTGGTAGGGAGGTCATACAGGCACGTGGAGGCCACACACACTGTTGAGCCTTATTTTGACTTGTTTTAAGGACGTTACATCAAAGTTGGATCAGCCTGTAGTGTTTTTTTCCACTTTAATTTTGAGTGTAACTCCAAATCCAGACCTCCATGGGTTGCTAAATTTGATTTCCATTGATAATTTTTGTATGATTTTATTGTCAGCACATTCAACTATGTAATGAACAAAGTATTTAATAAGAATATTTCATTCATTCAGATCTAGGATGTCTTATTTTTGTGTTCCCTTTATTTTTTTTTGAGCAGTATATTAAGGTTCAGTTTAAAGAGAGCAGAAAGGAATAGTTTAGCCTCTAGAGTACTTTCAGAAACTTGATGAAACTTGAATTATGCAATAATTCATTATTATTTCATTCAATTTATAAAGCCAGTGACCACATGGAATTGACTTGAGTGATATGCAAAGATTAAAACAAAACAAAGTCAGCAAACCAAATAACAAGTGTCTGATTCCAATTACAGAAAAGAACATTACAAATCAATCAACAGAGCTTGCTCAATTTCCTGGCACAAATACCTGGAGGAATAGCCAGCTCTTTAATATTACTAATGGCTTTGAACTAGACTTAATATATTTTTTCAAAAATATGTTTAACATTGAAGTCGTCAGCCACAAGCCCTCCATCTTTTAACGTATTAGTTAATACTTACCTCCCAAAAATATTATAATTTGTTAATCCCTACTTCTCCAGAAGATCTAAAATGATCCATTACAACCTTCTCCAGCCTAGTGCCTCTCAAATTCATTTTGAGTCCAAATCTGAGAATTTGCACCTGGGGAAAGGCTAGTGGCGAGGCTAACTAACACTAAACTTATATGTATTATTAGCTTTGATTATTGCATATGTCACTAAGCATTATCATTGGATGCTCATTTAATGTTCTAGGCAGACAAGTAGGAAGTTGAAAGCAACAGGTAAACTATTAGTAAATAAATATATTTAAATTCTAAAGGACATTCTGGCTTCAGATTTCACTAGATGAAATTACTTTTACTATTCTCAACTATGATATCCTTCTAAATCAGGGGTCCCCAACCCCCGGTCCCTGGACCGGCACTGGACCACAGCACGCCAGAACTCAGGCTATGCAAACAAGTGAAGCCCCATCTGCAGGCTGCACGCGAAACTGTGCCCCCTCCAGTCCATGGAAAAACCTCTCCCCACAGACCTGGTCCCTGGTGCCCAAAAGTTTGGAGGCTGCTGTTCTAAATCATCTGCCAGAACTGGATTTGGAAGGAACTGTTCTGCAATGATTTTCATCTTTGTTGTCAGGCCTGGTCCAGAAGGTGGAGCAAAGGATTACTTTTCAAAACCTATATACTGTCTACTGGTGTTCCTTAGGGCTCTACCTTGTTTCTCATGGTGCTCAATATCCACAGAGAGCTTTTTGGACCATACTACTGGGAAAACACAACTGGTGATCTGGAAAAGTGGGTTATCAATATGCTGAGGAGAGTTATTTCTTCTGCAACTTATTATCTACTTTCAAGCAATGAGTTTGATAATGAGCTCAATGAGGGAGATGAGACTGAAATTAAATTAAAAGAAAATAGAGGTGCTGTTCGCAGATATGCACTACTCTTGGGAGGGGAGCTTCAGATTCTTCTAGATAGGGCTTATCTTGTACTGAAGGGGTAGGGTTACAGTCTAGAACCATGATGGCGAACCTATGGCACGCATGCCACAGGTGGCACGCAGTGCCTCTCTATGGGCATGTGAGCCGTCGCCCTGGTTCAGCTCCACTGTGCATGTGCACAGGAAATACATTAAGTAAATAAATCAAGATGAAATATCTGTGCCTTCTAGATGGTGCTGGATTTCCAACTCCCATTTAGTCAGCATAGTTAGCAATAAAGCTCCCAAGAAGATGGGAACTAGAACCTTAAACCTTTTAAGAAGTTGTGTTCTTTTCCTAGATTTGCATCAAAGACAAGGAAAAGGCAGATTGCATTTAGGGAGGACTGTTCTGTTCCATCTGTATCCACAGATGAAACTTCAAGTTATATAGTTCAAATACTTTACGTAAACAAAACCGGAGTCAGAAGATTGAATTGCTCTGTTATCACAGTCCTTTGGCAATCCTCCTAGAATCTGTCCGGCAATTCTGTAAAGTTCGTAACTCACAACGCAGTAAATCAGATGCAAGTCTTTCCAAGGCAAGATTCACTTTGTTTTCCAGCAAATATTTCAAAGTCATGCGCACCCTTATATCCTCTAAGAAAGGGCGTGTTAGTCTCATTAATTAATCCTTTGCTGGACGTCTCTTTTCTAATTGAGATTGACGTCTCAATCTTCTCCTAGTTCTGGCATCCAGCCAGCATCCGGCAGTTTCATCACAGCTGGAATCCTCTGATACACTTTCCTGATTAACAGTTAACACCTGAGGTGCAATCAGGGAGGGAGTTCCAGAAGAGGAAGACGTCTCTGAAACTTCTAATAAATCAGGTTCATCTCTCAGATTCAACTCCTCCTCTTCCCCCAGACTCCTCTCAAGGTCGCTCAGCAATGCAGGCTCAAATCTCAGTGCCAGATCGTCTTCCTCGCTCGAACCCACATCTGCTGATTGATTAGGTTCAAGTCTCGGAGTCACAACAGAGGACAATAGGTGCTACAAATGCAACTACAATTGAAACATTTTTCCTTTCAAAATCAGATGCTTTATGGGCAGCCAACCCACTTTATACTCAGTATACTCTATTCCAAGAGCTTTACTATTTGGAATCTCTCTCTAAATCTTTACTGAATAAACACACATTCAGAATTCTGTAATTAACACCGTATTTTTTCATGTAATCAGGGTCTTACTCGAGAGAAAACACACACACACACACACACTTCTTAGACAACTATTTTCTTTCAGTGTAACTCACTAAAATCTTTTGATGATTTTCACAGTCATTTTGAGGAGCCAATGCATTATAATGGCTAATTGTATCTTTTCAAAATACCTGCTATCCAACATTGTTTGCAATGCTGGCTATGGAAGCTAATATACAACTTCTAAACAAACTTTGGTACAAATAAAGTTGTTCCTATGCTGCAGGAAAAATACTATTGAGCCATGAGGGTACATGGCACAGATGACAGTTACTGCAAATAGCTTGACATGTCTACGTTTCCCTAAATCATTTTGATTGATTTTGATTACGAGAGAAGTTATTTAAGCATTACATGCACAGTAAAAACATACATTATGCCTATCACATGGTAGTTTTTAGCACTTTTAGAGTTGGCAGGGGAATAGTAAATAGTAATCAATGTAATGATGTCAGAATTCATTTTTATTATAAAAAATAATTGATAGGCAGGGCTTATTTATTTAGGATGTGGCATATCATACACGGACTAGCAATATTTATTAACATTTACTTAGATTAGTAAATTGGCAGGGTGAAATAGAATTAGAGAAACCATATACGCCTTATTTCTGGCATTAATTTATGAACACTGCATGTTTAATTAGCTCAACAGGTCAAATAAAATAGTATCCTATCTTTTCTTAATACTTCAAAAATGTACTTCTAATTTTAATTGTCCCATTTAACACATTACAATTTTCCATTGATAGAGTATTTGTAATCTATCTTTCACATAACTTGCAAATGCATAACCAACTAACTCCTTTGCCCCTCCCTACCATCCCTACATCAATCTCGTTATTTTACGCATCTGATGAAGTGAGCTACAGTTCATGAATACCTTTAAATAAAAATTGATTAATCAGAAAAGGTGTTACCAGATACCTGATTTTTTTTGTCACAGAAAATAAGTCTCTACCCCCCCCCCAATATTTCAAATGATGAACTATTTCTTATATCCCAGCTTTAAAAGAATTATCTCTTTGCAATTAATCATTAAAAAACCCCTCCAAAACTAGAAGTGTGTTTCAATATTCATTTGTACCAACTCTGTATTCTGTATTGTAAAATAATTAATAGGAATTCCTCCTCTTTTACAATGTATTATTATATAAAGGTATTTAAGAACACATTGATATTCTTAATAGTTATGTTTCTGGTTAATTTTAGACCATAGTTAACTTGGATAACTAGTTTATATAAACTAAGTTTGGTTTAAAATCTACAATAATTAATGAGATTTTAATTTTGTATCCTGGAAACAAAATGGAAAGTTACAGAACAACCCATGAACTGAATCTTTAAACTTTCTTTTCTTACATACAAAGTGAACAGAGGAGCATGTAAAATAAAGTCTTTTTCAAATAAAGCTCAATTTTGATGATTTCATGGATATGTCCACACAATTGTATTGACAATAGGACAGAAGTGACTTCATACTTGTTATTCCCTTTTTTTTTTCAGAATGTTTTTCTAACTTTAGACTAGTTTAGAGTTCTGGAATGTCATGGTGGTACCTCCAAATAATAGCCATATCTAATCCTATTTAGCTTTTCAAGTCAGTTAAGGTCAATTATGGCTTGTCACCTAGCTGGGTCATGATTACACTAAGGGCTTCTAAGACTTTGAGAAAACCTGGTGTAGAAACTTCATGTTAGTTCTCTTACTTCTCGCAACAGCCAATCTCAGCACAAACTTTTACTCCACTATTTTACCCGTCCATTTAAATCAAATGGATAATAAATTAGAGTATGTAGGAAATCCATAATAACTTCAGATTATATTCTAAACACATAATAATTTAAATCTTTATTATCTTAAATGAAACCTAAGAAATCACATGATTATTTACAACACGGGTGAGTCACATGACATATTGTGACTTTTTTGCTTTTGCGGAGCTGGGGTGGGTGTGGCCTATGCATGACGCATCCAGCCCGTGGACTGCCAGTTTGACATCCCTGAGTTTCAATATTCAACCACACTTTGGTCTAGGATCTTTCATTGTATGATTTAAGAACTGGCCTCATTCCCAGCCTCAGGTTCTATCTATTACAATCCACGAATTAAGCTAATGTATGAAAAATAAAACTTAATTGTCAGATATTTGCTCCACATTTTGAGCAAAACTGTATCATACATTGTTCATTCTATACAAGAACCATGTGATTAGAATTCAGTATGCTAATAAAACATCCAGAAAAGCTGAATACTTAAACATTCTGCTCAAGCTGTGTTGTGCATCTTTCCAGTACAGATTTTACCTATTGCTTACTACAGTACTACCATAACTCAAACATACTCAAGCCTAATTGGCTAGCTAGGTCTGTCCTTTCATTAAGATTTATAACAAACAAACAAAACCTTGCATATGCAAGCATATTTTGTCTTAGTGACAAAAGTAGATGTGCCAGATTCTCCACTGTAAATGTAACCACAACGATCTCTATAAGGGTTTATGAAGGCAACTTACCAATTAGTATCTTGTTTTGAATATATTTTTCCTAATGATCCACAGAATATGAGGCGCAACAAGTTTAGATTCCTGTGTAGCAAGAGAGAATTTGTTCTTGTTAAATAATAATAGCTTCAAATGAATTACAATTCCTCTCACCTCTTTGCCCCCAACTGGATTCCTACAATCCAATCCAATCCAAGTTTGTACAGAAATAAATCCCAGCAAGTTCAATGGAATTTACATTTTGGTAAGCATGTTTTAGGCTACTGGCCTCAATTTACCAAGAATTCTTAACAGAAAAATATGGGTGCAATGAGGTGGAGCACTTTTTTGGAGTGCTCTGCTTATTTGTAAATCCAGTTAAAATCTGAGTGCTCCTGAATGTTTTAACAATTCCAAAGAGCACAAAACGGGAAATTCTACCACACAAACACACCTTAGAGCATGTAGTATTGAGATGAATGTGCTTGAGGAAGCATGTGTAAGGCTTTCCTTTTACTAGCTTTTCATGTGACAAACTACTTTAGATTCTGCTTGTTTGAACAGCTACAGTGGCACAACTAGATAACAGCTTTTTAAAATATGTCCAACCTTTCTTCACAGTCTTTGAAATGCATTCCTTTTGCAATGTGACCTTGGGTCAAAAGATACTTCTATATTTTTTATGGTAAGGGTAAAGAACAAAGGTCTTTAGAATAACTGACATTATTTACTGTTTTAGACACATGAAAAATGAAATATAATTCCAGTATAACAAAAAAAAAAACAACCAGTTTTCTATAGTCAAACTTACCCAGCACACTGAAAATTATATTTCAAACATTATGCAATAATTGTTCTAAAGTAGAAATTGCTTATAGAATAGAATAGAATGACAGCATTGGAAGGGATCTTGGAAGTCTTCTAGTCTAACCCCCTCCTCAGGCAGGAAATCCTATACCATTTCAGACAATGTAAGTTATAATATAAGTCATGTATATTGTCATGCCCTTGTTAGAGTGGGACTCTGAAGGAGAGGAGGAACAGCCCACAGGGAGTGGAGGTGTGGCCTCAGAGGTTGGGGAGGAGGCTGGGGAAGGGAAGAGGCCAGCTGGGCAGTCAAAGGAAGAACCAGGCCCATCCCCTATTCATCCTAGGACACGTAGGGAGGAATGGAGAAGGAAACAACTTGGCTTATGAAAGAAAAAGGGGCCATGATCCCCCTCATTGGTTGCAGCTGGGGAGAATAGTACACTGCTCAAAAAATAAAGGGAACACAAAAATAAGACATCCTAGATCTGAATGAATGAAATATTCTTATTAAATACTTTGTTCATTACATAGTTGAATGTGCTGACAACAAAATCACACAAAAATTATCAATGGAAATCAAGTTTAGCAATCCATGGGGATCTGGATTTGGAGTTACACTCAAAATTAAAGTGGAAAAAAAACACTACAGGCTGATCCAACTTTGATGTAATGTCCTTAAAACAAGTCAAAATGAGGCTCAGTAGTGTGTGTGGCCTCCGTGTGCCTGTATGACCTCCCTACAACGCCTGGGCATGCTCCTGATGAGGTGGCGGATGGTCTCCTGAAGGCTCTCCTCCCACACCTGGACTAAAGCATCCCAACTCCTGGACAGTCTGTGGTGCAACGTGTGTTGGTGGATGGAGCGAGACATGATGTCCCAGACGTGCTCAATAGGATTCAGGGCTGGGGAACAGGCGAACCAGTCCATAGCATCAATGCTTTCGTCTTGCAGGAACTGCTGACACACTCCAGCCACATGAGGTCTAGCATTGTCTTGCATTAGGAGGAACCCAGGGCCAACCGCACCAGCATATGGTCTCACAAGGGGTCTGAGGATCTCATCTCGGTACCTAATGGCAGCCAGGCTACCTCTGGCAAGCACATGGAAGGCTGTGCGGCCCCCTAAAGAAATGCCACCCCACACCATTACTGACCCACTGCCAAATCGATCATGCTGGAGGATGTTGCAGGCAGCAGAATGTTCTCCATGGCGTCTCCAGACCCTGTTACGTCTGTCACATGTGCTCAGTGTGAACCTGCTTTCATCTGTGAAGAGCACAGGGCGCCAGTGGCGAATTTGCCAATCTTGGTGTTCTCTGGCAAATGCCAAATGTCCTGCACGGTGTTGGGCTGTAAGTACAACCCCCAACCGTGGACGTCGGGCCGTCACACCCATCATCCCTGCCCCACCACATTTCCTATTTTTGATATCGGCTTCCTTCTAGGCTTCCAACAAACTTCTCAGCATGTATTATTTTCAATCATTGTCCTCTGTCATAAATATGAACAGAAATAGTTGCCCAGCAGCTGATCAGTTTTAATTCACTGCTCCAATTCTGCAGCACCTGGCTAGCTTCAAAATCATGGTATAATGGCCTGCCACTTTTCGTTCTGGAGATATATCTGACCTATCATTTTCTCCCAATGTTTCTTTCTTTTTTTGACATTATTTTAACTTGGAAAATGCCCAAATACTACAGTATGTGGAAGAGAAAGTAAGCTATCCTTGAGAGGCCCACAGTGATTTCAGAAGTCAGGCCTACTGTTTCCTGCTGTTAAATGGGGTAACAGTATAAGGGTATAAGGGGGTAACAGAAGCCACAATTTCTAAACCTATCCCACACCATTTTTTAATTGAATTTCATTCTTGGAGCTAAATGGAATGAACTATGTATTTAGGGGAAGATGACTACTACTACTTGAATATACAGTAGTACTCATTGGCACTTGTTTAATCTAGATAATACCTGTTAAATGGAGATTCCCCCCCTCCCAACCATTTGTGATATAGTGATAGGAAATATCAGCAAAACGAGGAAAGAAATTTACCACTTTGCCTGTAAGGAGCTGCACACTTGAAACACAAGACAACATTGAAGAGTGATTTCACACAGATGCAAAATAGACAGGAGGGAGAATAGCAGTTGGGGAAGTATATTTCATGCTGGGTATTGTTTTATTTGTACTCATACTTGTTCAGTTAGCGCTTTTAACTCAATAGTTGGGAAAGGGCCTGAAAGCCTTTGCTTAAATACAGTACAGAAATGCAATTCCATGGAAAAAGGCCAAAGCAAATTTGAATATTATTAAAGTATACTTCTTTCTGACAAGTTATTGTGTCACAGAGTGTAATAGCACTCCTATATTTCCACTTTCACTGACAGGGCAAAGTTTAATAAGAGTGGCCTTGGGCTGTGTTGCATAAATGTTCCTTTATTGGCAGAAGAAGATTTCATTGCTTTTTTCCCTTTGGTTAGATCTATTTAAAATATCACAACAGTTGCTCAAATTCTCCTATAATTCATCCAATTACCAGAGCTTATATTTACTTTTGTTGAATGTAAACTCAGTGCTAGGCTCACATCTCAGTTCTTTTCAAAGTTACTACAAGTATTAAGGATTCAAAAGTATATTTTAGACCAACTACCCAGACAAGTAGCATATGGTCACAAAACAATACTGTGTTACTTCTGCTTCATTCATATATGCCCATGCAATAAAACAGCCTCTATCTTAGTGGGCTGCCAAAAAGGATAGTACAGTCCTAGGTTGCATCAACAGAGGGATAGCATCAAGATCAAGAGAAGTGATAGTATCGCTTTATACTGCACTAGTGAAGCCACGCTTGGAATAACTACCGTATTTATCGGCGTATAACACGCACAGGCGATATAACACGCATCTTCATTTTAAGAGGAAATTTCAGGAAAAAAATTAAATTTCTAAATAAAAACTTTGAAGCAAAATAAGGGTAGCTCAGAACTTTTTTTATTAATATTATTACCACTTATAAGGTAAATCAGTGGTCCCCAACCTTTTGTACCAGGGACCGGTTTCAAGCAGAAAATTTTTGCAAGGAGGGGGGAAGAGAAGAGAAGGCTTGGCTCTCTCGCTGCTCCACCATCAAGGAAGAAACTGCTTCAAAGAAGCGGGGGGCTTTTCCTGTCGCCGCAGCTATTCCGAAGCGCCCGTTTCACCCCACTCCCACCCGCGCGCGCTTCAATCCACAGTGTCCCATTCTGCCTGCCTGCCTGCCTGCCTTAGTTTCTGGTTGTTTGGGAGCAGCTTCGGCTGAGAATAATAACTATTCGCCTCTTTTACTCAGCCGAAGCTGTTCCGATTCAACCATTAACGAAGGCAGGCAGGCAGGCAGAACGGAGCACTGCGGGCGGGCGGGCGGGTGGACGGGGTGGGGGTGGGGAGAAACGGGCGCTTCAGGGAAGCTGTGGCGACAGGAAAGCCCCGCTTCTTTGAAGCAGTTTCTTCCTGTGCTGGTGGAGGAGCGAGAGAGCGACTGAGAGAGCTGACCAGAGAGAAGGACAGGCTTCGGTTGCTTCCTCCCTCCCCTTCTTTCATTTGTGTCCTTGATCCCCGATCCCAGCAGCATTCACCGAAGGCTTCTTAACATTATATCGGCGTATAACACGCATACATCATTTGCCCCCTATTTTCAGGGGGAAAAAAGTGCGTGTTATACGCCGATAAATACGGTATATCCAATTCTGGTCACCAAAATACAAAAAAGATGCTGGGGCCCTAAAGAGAGTGCAGGAAAAAAACAATAAAGATAAGGTGTCCAGAGGCTAAATCATACAGTTAAGGGAACTAGGTATGTCTAGTCTAACAAAGAGGAAGTTTAAGGGTGGCATGATAGCTGTCCTCCTGTATTTGAGGGGCTGAAAAGAGAAGAGAGGTTTGACTTATTTTCCAAAGCACCTGACTATAGGACAAGAAGCAATGAGTGGAAACATCAAAGAAAATTCCAACCTGGAATTAAGGAGAAATCTCTTGACAGTGAGAACAATTAATCAGTGGAACAGCTTGCCTTCTGGATTTGTGGGTGCTCTATCTCTGGAAATTTCAAGAAAAGATTGGGCAACCATTTGTTGAGAATAGTATAAGGTCTCCTGTTTTAAGTAGAGTTGGATATCCTATCCTACCCTACCCTACCCTACATTCTATTCTCTGGAAGCTCTATCTACTTACAGGGAAAACCAGTGAAAATTTGTGAATGGGCCAACTGGGATCTCAAGACATCACATAATCTTTGGTCCCTTTTCTCCTAAAAGCATATCTGGGATGAAAATCAGATGATTTAATTTGTAGAATGTCTAACTGTGAGAATAAACTTTGGCTTGGCTTGGGCAATGATTAATATAATACTTTATACATACATGCCTGCTTAAAGGTCACTGAGATAATGCAAGGAAATTAAAAGCAAACACCAGAAACAATTAAGCAGCTCAGACAACTGTAAACAAGTCTGTACTATATCTAATTATTGTAATCCACAATGTAATTATGCTTACTATGTACTAAAATCTCAATAAAAGGAAGCACTGGAATTTTGCTCTGGGCTCCCATCCCGAGAACACACGCTCGTGCCTCATTCTTTCCATGGGAGACCACCACATCTAACCATTTCCCCAACAAAGCTCAGGGATCTGCCTTGAACCATCTGTTATGCAAGATTGGTAGAAGATTTGGTTACTTCTCACTGTTCCATTTCAGACTATTCCATTGCAGTCATTTTTGCAGTCTGTGCAGTTGCCAGAGTTAGCATTTTAGAGTAATCCTAGTAACTTTGCGTACAATTTTATATATTAAAAAAAATTCTTAAACTTTATTTCATTTTACCAATCAATTGAATATATGCCTATCCTTTTATACTCTATAAAGTCTGAGGAATACAGTAATCAATAACAGTTGCTTGCATTTTGAGTAGAAATGCTTGCATCAATTTATGAACTCCAATTTGGACCAATGTTTCCTTCCGTAGACAAGCTTGTCTCTAATCTATACAACCTATCTGTTTGAACTGTATTATTGTGTAATAATTTTAGTAACTACTATATCCTAGAGTGCTTAGATTGAAGCAACAGATAACGCAATTAAATAAACACATAATGACTAACAGCCACTAATAGGCCAACTCATCAAATCCACTTTTATTGTAAAGTCACTTATAAGACAATTGCATTGATGTATCCTTGAAATCAGCAGGAGTCGAGGATAACTGAAAAGGAAATTTTACCTTTCAAGCTATGGTCATATGAACTTTATAAAATTTTGTAATATATAACAAAGCACCCTTTTATGTCCCGAATTTCCTGCCATCTTTCCTGGATAAGTCCATATTCTTTTGACTCTACAGGTGTTCTTCACGAAGAAAACACTGAATTTGAGAGCCTTTTTTGAAGGCTGAATTTGGTAACACTTTTTTTTGTCAGCTGGTTGACCAGAAATGATTTCAAATACATCAGTATCACAGATCTGCACAGAGCATGAATGGGGAATTAATTTTCCCAAAGGGAAAATTATGAGAAACTGGGATTGTTGTGGAGGGCTGCCACCACAGTCCCGCAACCCCCTGCCCTATCCTCTGCCACCACCCTACCCCACACCCCACCTCGGGCTGACAGGAACAGCCAAAGGGCCAGATGAGGCCTGCAGACCATAACATGCCTAGGTCTGGCATAGAGGCATTACAGTACTGTCAGTTTCATTTTTCATCACTCTCATAATTCCTAAAATATAATTTGCTGTTTTCCTAGCAACCGCACAATGACCATTTTCAGAGGCTGATGGCGGATATAAACAAAAATCAAGATAGCCGCTATCAAGGATATATATATTCAACTCTTTTGGTGCTATCGAGTGATCATTGTTTTTCTGCAGCTCAGAAGAGTTATTGCTATTGAGATATTGAAATCAAGATTTGTATTCACTATGCAAATATTTGAAATATTGTTTTAATTTTAGTAATTTAAATAAGTAATGGTTTCCTCAGACTGCAAAATATTCCTTGTAGGTCTATGAATGCAAATTACATTAAGAAACAAACTGATTAACAAGCATGATCATAGCACATTAGATAGATATACCATTTGGCTTTCAGTACACTGTGCAAGTCAAGATTGTCATTGGCTCTGAAATGGACAATTTCTTAGTTTTCTTCACAAAGTTTTCAGAACTGTTTTGCCATTGCCTTCTTCCTGGGGCTGAGAGAGAATGACTGGTCACCAGTATGTTTTTATGCCTAAGGCAGGACTTGAACTCAATCTCTCTCAGTATTTAGCCACTATATATCACTATTCCATGTTGGCTCTTTTCACTATAACAATTGACTTTATTATAAACTTCATAATAGAATATGTTCTTACCATTTACTTATGACAAGCAAGGGAAAGGTATCTTTCCCTTTTGTTGTCTTTTGAACTATTTCTAAGTCCGTCTTCTAAGAGAAAGTTACTTGTAAAACCAGTGCCTACCTAGATGGCACAAATTGAGCAATGGAGCAAAATCATACTTTAAAAAAAGTTGTTACTATCCACAAGCCTGCCTTTTAGCCGTGTTTACCTTGCAGTTTAGCCCTTATCTTCTAAATTACGGGCAGGAAGACGGGCAATTCTCCAGAAGTAGATAAAAGCCAGCTTAAATCAATTTAAACCAAGCAAGCCTTTCCCCTCTACAATACTGTGTAGTTTCCTCCAAGATGGATGTAAAAAGCAAATGCTAACCTTTTGCACCCCGCCACAATTCCTGGTCCACTTGTACGGATTTTTATTTTGCAAATTCTATCTGCTAATAAACTACATCACAGTCGGGGGGGGGGGGCGGGGTGGACACAAGGAAGTCTTCAGCGATCTCTGTGAGCCAGTTTAAGCCCACCTGTCAAGATCACATCATTGCCCCCAGAGCAGAGGTCTGCGAGTTGCACCACTACTAAGTCCCCCGGGTCAAGATTTAAGCCTAAGGGGACCAAGGCGTGCAGCCTTTTACGAACGAGGGGTTTTACACCTAGTAGACAAGGGAAGGGACTCGCCAGCCGGCCTGAGCGGTTCCTCTTCAGTAAGTACACAGCGACACCACTCATCCAGCCCTTCTCTCCACCCCTGCTGACGACTCTCTCCCAAGCCCACCTTTTGGCAACGGATGGTTTGCAAATCGCTTCAACCCCACTTACCCGCCCCGCCTTAGTTTTGTCGGCTTCAGAGAAGCTAACCGGAGTAAGTAGGTGGCTGTGCCTTTCGAACTACTTAGTGGGGGAGGGGGGAAAAGAACGAGGTGGAATAGATATTAAGCGCTAACTATGGGTGGAGCTGGGGCCACGCCGGGAAAGCAAACAGCTTTCCAGCCACTTTGAACGTGAAGGGGACAGCTCGGCAGAAAAACAAACGCGAGCCGTCCCCGACCACGCCACAAATTGCTCTTTACCCCCTTGTGGCCCAAGAACGTCACATCGCCCTCCCGCCCAACTTCCCCTTTCTCTCCGGTTTCACTCAGGTTGCACACAGAGCAATAGCCTCCTTGGGCGGGCACGGCGCAGCCTTCTGCCATCAAAGGGCCCCAGGCAGCAGCCCCTCCCGCAGTGACTGTTTAACGAATAATAATAATAAATAAGGACGAATTGTCCTTCTGCCTGGGCTACTCACTCTTCTCGAGGCTGTTGCTGCGGCTCCAACCCCAGCTCGCTTGGAAACATCAAAGGGACGCATCTTTCACAGAACAGAGTGGGCCCAAAATCGGGATCGCTTAAAAACGCCTGAGTCCGCCGACCTGTCCGCCCAGGAAATTGAGGCTGCCGGTTGTTTATAGAAAATCCCAACCAATTCACCCGATCCTCCGTGCGCTTAACCTGCACAATTAACCATTCAATCAATCTGCAAATCCAACCGCGCGTATTAATTCTGCAGCGACACCCGGAGGAGAGTGAGCCTTACTAGCCTCTAAAGGACGGGTTTTTGTTTTTTAAAGATTTTCCAATTTTATCCCCGGCCACGACAGATTGGTAAAAGAAACGCAAATAAAATTGCAGATGGGTTATCTGTTCCTTCTTCGAAACTTGCATTTTTGGAAATCTCCTGTGCCTGTGGAATTCAAAGACCGGGGCAGCTTTTCCTTTGTAGTTTGCTACGAAATTTCGGTGTTCGAATTTATCGGGTTTAATTTTGAACACATCTGCTAGCTTGGGAACCTGAATGTATTTGCGTTGAAAGAGTTAGGTAGAGCTCCAAATTAAGCAGATTTTCTCAGAAAACATGGCATGTTTCTGAGTTTTAAGGGAGAAAGCACCCCAAAGCTTTCTGCCTGAAAGATTAACTTTTCATCTTCCCAACCTTTTGTAAGAGGATTTATCTAAATATAAAGAATGACAAGCACAGATTTAGGCTACTGTATTAAGGCACTGCAAAATGCAAGGTACTATTAGAGATGCAAAATGGTTTGTAAGCCTGAAAGCAAAGAAATATTAGATGTCTGTAGCAAGACAAAAGAAAACCATTGGAGGAATTTAATAGAACAACTGATATGCAACAGAAGGATTATCAATGGAAAACAAAAGAAAACTGGTACAAGCTGTTTTTCTACTGGTATATTACTGTAGGAAACCTCCCCCCCCCAGATTAAAATATTCTTTATTTTTCATATTAAAAAGAGACAAGATAGAATATCCCTAAAGGAGATGTGGAAAGGGAACTTCACGAAGACAGTAGTGTCACAAAAAACAGGAAAAGCCCAAGGGGAACATCAGGTCAGCCAGAAAACAAACTTACATAGGAAAAGGAATCAAATATAAAGTATTAAAGAATCCCTATAGACAAAAGCCTAAGTAATTAAGAAAACTAGACAAATAGGAAAAGGAAACAAAAGATAATTTAGAAAACCCTTACAAACACAGGACATACCAAATAAGCAAAACAAACAGACAAAAGACACAAAATATAAATTACAAAAGGGACAGACAGGAGATTGCCACAGAACAAATATGAAACACTATCTTAAAGCTAAAAAAGATTATAGAAAACCAATAATACAATCTGGCCACCCCGCGGAGTTTGCCTTCCGCACCCCGCGGAGTTTGCCCTCCGGCGGGAATAAAGACAAACTCAAACAAGATTTGAAACATTAGGCACAAATACAAACACTCACACAAAATCAACTTACAAAGGGAGAAAAGGGTATAAAAAACCAGGGACTTACCATAGAAGCTAGCTAGCCCAGGAACGCAGACTTCTCGCTGTTCTCCGCCTTCCTGAAAAATAAAAAGATCCAGCTTTCAAGCAGTTGTCCGTATCCTTGCGCCGGAGCTCTCCCAGCAGGAAAATCTAATCCTCGAAAGAAAGGCATTTTGACACCTTTCAACAATTGGTGACTACGAAGGTTCACCAGACCAGGCCCGCGGATCCAAACCCAGCCGGCATGGACCTTCTTTGTCCAGGGACAACATCCACGGACCCAGCCTGGAAGGTATAGGGTAGTAAAGGGAGTCTTTTCCGCTCAACAGCTGCTTGAAAGCAGGTGAGTTCAAATTTATAATCTTACTAGTGAGGGGAGTGGAAGCGTGAGTGGACCAGGTGTGTGATTGTGGGTTTTCTCTGCGGAAACAGCGGGACGTCACCTCCTCCATGATTGCCAGCCGCACCCCAGCCAGCTGCTAGCTCAAACACGAGCCGTGACCGGCTGGATTTGGGAACGCAAGGGGTGATCACGGAGTGTGAGTCCTTCTGAAGGACGTAAGAAAAACCGAGCGGGCTGCAAAAGGAACTGGTGTTAGGAAATAAAAAAGCAGAGGAAAAATATTCCCAGTGCATCCCACAAGCAAAGCCCTGTGCATTTAGAAGGGGCCTGTACCGGCTGCTTGCAAACAAAATTGGAAATAGTTTGTCTAAAAAATGCAGAAAAGGTCCTTCCAGATCCCCATCTTTAAGGGAGATCTGAAAACTGATGGCTGAGTGTAGGGAGGGGCCCATGCCGAAGCTGCTAGGGGACAGACGGTCCTCCGAGATCCCTGTTTTTTAGGGGGGGTGTCTTAAAACTGACAGCTGAGTTTCCCTAAAAGAAAGGGGCCCGTACTCTGTGTGTAGGAAAACCGGAGTCCTTTCCAAGACCATTTTTGTCTGAAAACTGACGGCTGTAACCCAGCTAAACCAAAGTAATCCCCACATCAAGCAGGGAATATGAGAAGTTGTAGCTCGAGGGCAATGGAAGAGACCCCCTTGGATAAATTACTTGAGGCTTGGGATGAAAGGCAAGTGCCTGTCCTGACTGGAATGCATAAAAAAGAAGCAAAAAGAATTTGCAAAAAGTGGGCTTTATTGCGGGATGACACGGGTAGACAAATTTGGCCTGATAGCGGTACTTTAGATTATAAAACCCTGAAAGCACTTAGAACACACATTAAACCCAGCCAAATACCCTGTTGGTACTGCTGGGCTGAAATGGCTAGGACCAAAGACCTGACCGAGGGAAAAGATCAGGAAAAACCTGAAACCCATTCCCTGGAAGGAAAGACTGAGGCACGGATTATGGCTCCCCTTTTAAGCAAACCAGTGCCAGGCAGAAATAGGGGACAATTAGAATACGTTTTTACCCACACTCCCTTCTCTGCCTCTGATTTGGTCATCTGGAAAAAGCATACCCCAGCTTTCAGGGCTGATCCTCAAACAGTAATTCAAACCCTGAAATCTATCATAGACAGTCATAATCCATCCTGGGGTGATATGACCCAGCTGCTAAAAGTCTTTCTAACTAAAGACGAACTATTAAAACTATTTGAAAAAACAGACCATAGCTAAACTACCAACTATCCCTGGACAGGCAGCCCCAGCCCGCATCGCATGGCCAGTACATCGCCCTGACTGGGACTACAATGATACCAATCACTGGGATGAATACACAAGAGCAAAAAATAACTTATTATAAGCTTTAGAGGAAATAGGTAAAAAGCCTTTAAACTGGTCAGAATTTCAAAAAACAACACAAAGAGAAAAGGAAAACCCTGATGCCTTTTGGGTCCGCCTGTCAGAAGCAGCTATTGCATATGCCCATCTAGACCTTAGCTGCCTGAAGGACCAAAGGATTTTAGCTTCAGCCTTTGTGGACCAGTCCACCGTGGATATCAAAGAGCATTTCCACCGCTTTGTCTCTAACTGGCCAACCTTAGAAATAGCAGAGTTGCGCAGGATCGCTAACTTTGTCTATGATCAAAGAGACAAACTGAAAGAGGAAGAGAAAGATTGGAAAAGGAGGATAGAAAGACATGAGGACTTTAAAATGTTTGCTGTAATGCAACATGATGCCAGACAAACGCCAGGTAAAAACCCCTGTAATTCAAGGAAATGCTGGCATTGTGATAAAGCAGGATGGTCACAAGGCAAATGCCAGCATTGCTATAGGTGCGGACAGGAAGGGCATTTCAGCAGGCAATGTAGGCAACACGTTTCCCGCAACCGGTATCACCCACCACCTAGAAACATGAAGCCAAGCAATAATCCAGTCCATTACACTGAACAACAAAGCTTTAATCATCATGCACCACCCAGCGCTCCTTTTCCTCAAATAAATCATAACAATGGACCTCAATGGGAGCAAAGAAGGGAAAATGACCTGCCCCTTTCCTGACTAGAACATGAGAATGAAAACACTGAATTCATGGCTACCTTTAACGGGCTGGCTATTCCCCTAAAAAACGGCCCTGAAGGGGAACCCATTGCCACCATTCTTATAGGAGGAAAAAAATACAATTGCTTAGTTGACATTGGAGCCACCTCCTCATTAATTCTGAACCACCATATAAAGCTTCAGTGGCTGAAGGGGCTCAGGATAGCATAGTGAGGGGGGGAATAATCCCTGTAGAACAGGGGTGGGCAAACTACGGCCCGGGGGCCACATCCGGCCCGTTGGTCTGTCCAATGCGGCCCGCCCCTGAAAAAAAATCACTGCCATTGGTCTGTCCAATCCGGCCTGCCCCTGAAAAAAAATCACTGCCATTGGTCTGTCCAATCCGGCCCGCCCCTGAAAAAAAATCACTGCCATTGGTCTATCCAATCCGGCCCGCCCCTGAAAAAAATCACTGCCATTGGTCTGTCCAATCCGGCCCGCCCCTGAAAAAAATCACTGCCATTGGTCTGTCCAATCCGGCCCGCCCCTGAAAAAAATCGCTGGGTGTGGCGTATTGCCCTGTGCCGCGTGGCCCCCAAAGCTGCAAAACAGTGCGGAGCGATCTAGGGGTAGGAAAGAAAAGAAATTTGCAAAGGCCTCGGCTGGGAGTTCGAAATCACCTTGAGTGCGACCTCTCCGAAGGTGAGTCCCCGCCGATCCCCTTTTTTTCCCGGGGCTTCCAGGCTTAAACTTTGCAAAGGCAAAGCTTGAGGGCTGGAGCGTCTTCCCGCCGAGGAGCGGAAAGGTTCCACCCGGCGGGCGGGGTGGGCTGCTTGGAGCCACCTAAAGCTAGGCCGCTGCTGGTGGAGCCTTGCCCTGCCTTAGTGCCCGTTTCCGGCTCGGCGGTCCTGCTCGGGCGGCACTTTAAAAGCCTGCTCCCAGCACCGGAGCAACTTCCCAGCAACTTTCGGCTTCGTTTTAACTCGCGGGCGCCAGGCATGATATTCCGCTCTGAAAAAAAATCGGGGCCGGCCAAAGAGACCCCGCTGCGCGCCGGGGAATGCCCGCTGCTTTCCCTCGCCGGGGCGGGCGGCGGCATGTTGCACGGAGGCTGGTCTGTGGCTGGCCCAGCTCCCTTTCCTGCCGCTCAGCGGCCTCCGCCGCACCGCCCGGGCTCCGCTCAGGTATCCGGCTAGGGCTGTCAGGAGTTGCTACCGCCGGGCGCAGCTCCATGCGGCTCCAGTCCTGCGTTGCCTCGGGAAGGAAAGGCAAAACCAGGAGCCGCTGCTGCCGTTGCAAAGCACCGCCGCGGCTCTTCCTTTTGCCTTTCCCTTCCCGAGGCAACGCGGACTGGAGCATGAGCGCGCCGGCGGTAGCAACTCCTGACTCAGGGGCCTCCGAGGGGAGGGGAAGGAGGAAAAGAGGGGAAGGGTGGGGGCGATTCCCAAAAAATCTTGTGCTGACCCGGCCCGTCTGTCAAATTTTAAAAGTCAATGCGGCCCCTGAGCCAAAATGTTTGCCCACCCCTGCTGTAGAATTTACCCACAACGTAACAGTAGAACTAGGACTTTTCACAGTAGACCATTCCTTCACTATTTGCCCCCAGTCCCCACTATCCCTACTATTAAGGGATCTCCTATGTAAAATGGGAGCTACCATAACATGTGGCAAACGGGCTGCAATTGGAGATCCCAGGAAAAGGCACACACAAGACAATCATGCTGATAACCAGCAACACAGGGCTTCATGAAGATTTAAAAAGCCTGCCACCCTCCTTATGGGGCTGGAATGCATCAGAAGTGGGACTACTTAAAGGAGCAACACCTGTTACTATCCAAGTGAAACATGGACCACCTCCATGTGTGCCCCAATATAAAATCCCCGCAGAGGCAATTCACCCCATAAAGGAATTAATACAAGCATACCTAAAGCAAGGAGTTCTCATTAAATGTACCTCTCCCTGCATCACCCCCATTTTTCCTGTAAAGAAATCTATAGTAGACAAAGATGGAAACCCCATCTTTAGATTTGTGCACGATTTGCGCCTCATTAATAACCATGTGATACCAAGAGCCCCCATCAACTATAATCACCAAGGTGCCAGCCTCAGCCACCTATTTTTCTGTCATAGATTTGTGCTCTGCTTTTTTTAGCATTCCGGTGGACCCAGCATCCCAATATCTATTTGCCTTTACTTGGCAAGACCAACAATATACCTGGACTCGATTGCCACATGGCTACACTGAGTGCCCTACCTCATTCTCACAAATATTAAGGGCAGACCTCTCCTCCATTTCCCTACCAGAGCAGTCCACTTTGATCTAATATGTTGATGATTTACTGCTGGCATCTCAGACCGAGCTAGCATGTAAAACAGACACCCTATACTTACTTGAAGCCCTGGCAGAAAGAGGGCACAAAGCCTCCCCTTCCAAATTACAATATTTAAAACAAGAAATAACATATCTGGACTACATCATTGCACCAGGAATTAGAAAATTGGCCCCTTACCGGGTAGAGACCATTTTAGCCATGAAACCACCCCAGACAAAATGACAAGTAAAAGCCTTACTGGTAGCACTGGGCTTCTGCCGCCCATGGGTCCCCTCGTTTGGGGAATTAGCCCGACCATTCATTCAACTAACAGGCAAAAACATGCCTGACCCCATTGAATGGTCCAAATCTTTGGACAAAACACTTCAGACCATGAAACAAACCCTGGCATCAGCCCCAGCACTCGGGCTACCTGACTATAGGAAACCTTTCACCTTATTCATCCATGAAAAATTAGGTGTTGCCTCTGGCGTTCTGACACAGCCTTTTGGACACACACATCGACCAGTCGCGTACTATTCTGTAACCCTAGATCCAGTAGCGCAAGGTGCTGTCCCCTGCTTAACAGCCGTGGCGGCTACAGTTGAACTTGTGAAATGATCTAAGGATTTAGTACTAGGACATCCACTATTGCTGAAAGTCCCCCATGAAGTTTTTGCGATTCTCTTAAAGAGCCAGACACAAGCTTTCACTCAGCAGCGTTTGGCTCAATATGAAGCTGAACTTTTTATCTCTGATCACATTACATTTGAGAGATGTAATACTCTAAACCCAGCTACCCTGCTCCCCACAGAACAGGAGGAAGGTAATCTCCATGATTGCCTCCATTTAGTGCATGACGCGGAACTACCCCGCTCCGATTTAACAGATACCTCGCTACAAAACCCCGACATTGAACTCTTCACAGATGGTTCCTCCTATATGCACGAGAACAAAAGAGTAACAGGAGCAGCTGTAGTCTCCCTACAAGAAATCATCTGGGCTTCCCTCCCTTCCCCCTCCCACAGCGCCAAAGCAGCTGAGTTTATAGCTTTAACTAAAGCTTGCGAAGCTGCAAGGAACCGATCTACTAACATCTATACAGATTCCAAATATGCTTTTGGAGTCTGCCATGCAACAGGAGCTCTATGGAAACAACGGGGGTTTTTAACTTCAGCGGGACAACAGATAGTACATGCACCATTAGTAGCCAAACTATTAGAAGCCATCCAATTACCACAAGCGCTAGCAGTCATCCATTGTAAAGCCCACCAAACAGATGACTCTACAATAACAAAAGGAAACCAATATGCAGATGCAACAGCCAAATGGATGGCAACCAAACCTCTACCTCACACCATCATGACACCAGCCTTAACAACTAAACCAGAACTACCATACAAACAATTTCTAGATAAAGGGGAATCTGAACAATGGGGAAAAAAATTTCAGCAGTTTTTGAGCAAGGATTTTGGAGAGTCCCAGATGGCAGACCCATAGCCCCACGATGTCTCCTTAGGTTAATTTGCCAAAGACTACATACAAAGGGACATTGTGGCACACAAGCTATGGTAGATGCCATCAGGAGGGTATGGTATGCACCTGGAGCCTATAGTGAGGCTACAAGAATAGCCAAACCTGCCAAGCAAATAATACCACCTCCAGAAAAGCAATTCATGAAGGAGGAAGATCCTGGGCACAGAAACCATTTGAAAAGATCCAAATGGATTATATACAGCTACCTAAGGCAAATGGGTATCAATATGCTCTTGTCTGCAAGGACCAACTAACCCACTGGGTAGAGGCCTTCCCATGCCGCCATGCTACTGCCCTAGAAACAGCCAGACATCTCCTCAAAGACATTGTGCCTAGGTTCGGGGTCCCCACCATTCTAGACATGGATAGGGGAAAACACTTCATAGCACAAGTCCTCACACATATATTCCAGGCCCTGGGCATTACCCCAAACCTCCATGTGCCCTATTCTCCGACATCATCAGGAGCCGTGGAGAGAGCAAACAAAAAGGTGAAGACCCTACTGGGCAAACTGTCAGGAGACACACCTCTCCTGGCCACAAGTGCTCCCAATTGCCCTCTTTTATATCAGAACTAGACCAAGACAAGATATAGGTATTTCCCCCTTTGAGATCCTTTTTGGTCGCCCCCCTCCCCAATACCCTACAAGGCCTAGATCCTCATTCCCTTTGCTTAGATAGGGGGGATGTGGTTCTCTCTTCTTATCTTACAGCCCTGCAAAAGAGACTACAGACCCTCTGGACCCAGAGTGCGCTGACACAGATCTTACCCCTGGAAGAAGCCCTGCATCCATATGAGCCAGGAGATTGGGTGTGGATCAAGTTCTTCACCAGAACCTCATCTTTACAACCCAGGTGGAAAGGACCCTACCAAGTCTTACTAACTACACACACTGCCACAAAGGTTACAGAACGAGACTCTTGGATACATTGGACACATGCAAAGCCAGCAGTCATAGACCATAGCCAAACTCCACCACAATTAATCCCACCCATCAAACTCAAGAAAAATCTGGACACAGATCAATGGACGCTTGCAGCATTCTTCAACACCATTGAACCACACAACTATGAGGAACCAAGTGCAAACGTTGAATTACACAAAACTGGATTCCCAGGTGCTGAGTTATAAAACTCTATATTTTTTTTATCTCACCTTCTCCATTTTTTTCTTTTTTCCCCTTTTTTTCTTCATATTTTTTTTTAACAAGGAAGAGACTTCAGCCATACCTTTTAGTAATTTTTAAGACTTGACCTTTACCTTTTTTTTACATTTTATTGTTACCTTTTTTTACATTGTACAAAAAAGGGGGGGGGAGAAAAGGAATCTAGCAATGGGAAACATGACATGCAATATATACTATGTATTATTATCTGTAACAATTGTAACACTTGTAATACAAGCAACTGCGTTCCTGGAACCAAAGCTTATCCCAGAGAAAGGAAACGTATGGGAATATTTAGCAAGGGAAATACTCAATACCACTAACTTTTGCTTAGCAGGAGGGAAATCAGTCAAGGACATCTTAAACACATGCCTAATGGGAGTGGCAACTAAACCACATAACATTAACTACACCACATTTTGAAACCTTCCTGACTCCTATGAAAGCATTTTTAGCTGGGGCCACTCTACAAAAACCAAAGACCACACCATGTACACCCTTCACATTGCTGCAGTAACCACCTCTGAGAGATGCTTTAATGCCACTGGGTGCAGCACACCTAGGGTCACAGAATGCACCAGCCTTAGCAACACAGAACTAAAATGCAACTACACAGAGACCATATCATTCTCATATAGTTACCTGAAGCTCCCACCAGGGTGGTTTTTCCTTTGTAGCTTAAAAGCCTACTCATACATTCCTGCAAATGCCACCAACGGCCCTTGCACCTTGGGAAGGTTAACCATGCTTATGCCATCCTTACAGAGACGGCACAGGAGAGCCTTCCAAACCCCAGACTCAGACTGTGACTCCAAAGTCTCCCTTCTCACCAAAGCAGAATATGTCTCATTGGCAATATCCCTAGTGGGGGTACTTGGATTGGCAGTGCGAAATTCTAGAAATTTGAATAGCCTAGCATGTACCCTAGCAAAAGGCTTGAATTTGACCTCCCATGCCCTGGATGCCCTTAACAGAGAACTGAGGGAGGTCAGAGAAGCCACCCTGGAGAATAGGGCATCAATAGACTTCCTCCTCTTGAAGCATAATTATGGCTGCGAAACATTTCACGGAATGTGTTGCTCCAACCTGGACGAAACCTCAGGACTCATAGAGAGGGACATCCACCACCTGAAAGAGCTAGCTCAAAATATTGGTCATGAGCAATCATTCCTAGATTTTTCATGGCTCTTCTCGTGGATACCAGATCTCCATTGGCTCAAAATCCTTATAACAACTATAGTCACTATTTGTGTCTTTGGAGCCCTCATGTGTTACCTCTGTCGATGCATACCACCCTGTCTTAGTTGCCTAAAGGCCTGTATCCCCTCTCAGAAAATCGAAGGGGAGATAGGCGGCCGTGATGATGATCCAGCTTGATCACGAATACCAAGTATACCCAGACACTCAATCAGAGACCTCCCTCTAGAAAAAAAAAAGGATTGTGGAAAGGGAACTTCACGAAGACAGTAGTGTCACAAAAAACAGGAAAAGCCCAAGGGGAACATCAGGTCAGCCAGAAAACAAACTTACATAGGAAAAGGAAAGTAATATAAGTCAGTGGTCCCCAACCTTTTTTGTACCAGGGACCGGTTTCAAGCAGAAACACTTTTTCAAGGACCGGGGGAGGAGGCTTCGGTTTCCTCCCGCCTCATTCCTCTCTCAGTCGCTCTCTCGCTGCTCCACCAGCCCAGGAAGAAACTGCTTCAAAGAAGCCGGGGGTGGTGGCTTTTCCTGTCGCCGCAGCTCCTCCGAAGCGCCCGTTTCACCCCCACCCCGCCCGCCCGCGCGCAGTTCAACCCAGTGCTCCGTTCTGCCTGCCTGCCTTAGTTTCTGGTTGTTTGGGAGCAGCTTCGGCTGAGAATAATAACTATTCGCCTCTTTTACTCAGCCGAAGCTGTTCCGAATCAACCATTAATGAAGGCAGGCAGGCAGGCAGGCAGAACGGGGCACTGAATTGAACCGTGCGCGGGCGGGTGGGGTGGGGGTGGGGGTGAAACGGGCGCTTCGGAGGAGCTGCGGCGACAGGAAAAGTCACCACCCCCCCAGCTTCTTTGAAGCAGTTTCTTCCTGGGCTGGTGGAGCAGCGAGAGAGCGACAGAGAGGAACGAGGCGGGAGGAAACCGAAGCCGCTGAGCCAGAGAGCAGGACAGGCTTCGGTTGCTTCCTCCCTCCCCTTCTTTCATTTGTGTCCTTGATCTCCGATCCCAGCAGCATTCACCGAAGGCGAAGAAAGCCGCCATTTTTTAAAAAAAAAAAATTCTTTGTGGCCCGGTACAGAGTGCTCCACGGCCCGGTACCGGTCCGCGGCCCGGTGGTTGAGGACCCCTGATATAAGTAATAAAAGAAATAAAAGAAATAAAAAGTATTAAAGAATCCCTATAGACAAAAGCCTAAGTAATTAAGAAAACTAGACAAATAGGAAAAGGAAACAAAAGATAATTTAGAAAACCCTTACAAACACAGGACATACCAAATAAGCAAAACAAACAGACAAAAGACACAAAATATAAATTACAAAAGGGACAGACAGGAGATTGCCACAGAACAAATGTGAAAAACTATCTTAAAGCTAAAAGAGATTACAGAAAACCAATAATACAATCTGGCCACCCCGCGGAGTTTGCCTTCCACACTCCACAGAGTTTGCCCTCCGGCGGGAATAAAGACAAACTCAAACAGGATTTGAAACATTAGAAACAAATACAAACACTCACACAAAATCAACTTACAAAGGGAGAAAAGGGTATAAAAAACCAGGGACTTACCATAAGAAGCTAGCTAGCCCAGGAACGCAGACTTCTCGCTGTTCTCCGCCTTCCTGAAAAATAAAAAGATCCAGCTTTCAAGCAGTTGTCCCTATCCTTGCGCCAGAGCTCTCCCAGCGGGAAAATCGAATCCTCGAAAGAAAGGCATTTTGACACCTTTCAACAGAGAAATGGAGAAAAATCTTAAGGCACAAAGCAACCCCAGTCTTCCTGCTATAGGAAAACAGCGTCAAACAGAAGCATGAAAAGACCAGTCTTTAGGAGATTTTGTATCCATTCAGAAAGATTGGGCTACTCTATTCATAAGCAAAGACCAAACAGAGATTCCAAATAAGCAATACAATTTGGTAAGCCAAAGTTGATAATATTAGCTCAGACAAACACCTAGGATTTGCATTTTCCCTTTTGTCTGTAGAGCCAGCCATGACCCCATAGGAATCTGGCAACAGCTATTAGAATATTAAAGGACATGTTCTTGCACAGGAACAGAAATCTCAATCACGAGGCCCCACAGAATATATAAAAGCCCACCTATCTGAACCCCATTTTGTCAGCCACCCCAGAAACATGCTGCTGTCACTGAAGTTTCTGGCATCCAAATAAACAGACCTTTCCTACAGCCAGCCACCATTTTATTTCCAACGTCTTTATCCCGGCTTGGAACTGGACCGGATTTTTCTTCCAAAGTTGAAGATTATTAAAATGGAAAATACATATTAAGAAAATAGGTACGTAAAATTGGATATGTGAAAAACAAGATGTAATGATTTACTATATCTGGTGACAATGTCGTAAAGTTCAATTATTCTGGAGGGTGATCTCTTGTAAGATGAAACAAGTCCCAAATATTGATATTTTTTTTACCAGTTATTTTTCTGTTATGTATGATTAAATCTTACCTACCTACAGAATATATTGAATTAGCTTTGCATTTGATAATGCTACCAGGTTATTTTACGTGTTTATTGAAAACCACATTTAATTCTTTCCTTAAAAGAATGGCAGTTTAAACTATGGGAGTATTCCACAATATTCAAAATGTTACTTATGAAAAAGCAAATCCAATGTTATCTTTAATTTAACTTGTAAATAGTTTATGGAGTAAAATTCTGTACATAGCTTGCTGCCACATTTGAAGCCTGGTCTTTTTAAAATAAAGGAATTAAACTTTTATTATTTTTATTACATTTAGCTAATCTAAAATTCAGTTTCAATTATGTGCCACCATATCAATGTAAAACATTACTGGCTCCAAAAATAGTTCACAAGGATGAAATTTTGACTTTATAATTAAATTAAATAAAACAGTACTAAAGTACAGATAATCTTCAGCTTGCCTTCATTTGTTCCACAACTGTTTTAAAATTGCAACAGCATTGAACAAATGGTGTGACTAATGCTCAAGAGTTGCAGCAAGCCATGTGCAAGCGTGGTCACTGTCATGACCCTGTCAGAGTCTGAATCTGAGGAGGAAGATGGCTCCGTTGGTTGTGGAAGAGGCTGGGGAAGGGCAAAGTCCGGCTGAGCAGAGCTGGGAAAAGATAGAACAAGGGAGAGGGAATTCAGAGGAAGACCCAGGCCCACCCCTTCTTCATCCTAGGGCACACAAGGAGGAACAGAGAAGAGAGCAACGTGGGTTGCATGGCTTACAGGGGAGGAAAGGGCCCTGATTCCCTTCATTAGCCACACCTGGGAATGAACCTGTACATTGACTACCATGACCTGTACATTGACTACCATGCTGACTGTATCAAAAGTAAGCCACGCAACCCAATACTCAGCTTCTACCCTCAACCACAACCCTACCTCAACCGATCCACCATCACCCAAGACTAGGCACGCACGCCCCCAACTACCTCAATTCCAACTACTGCCGGCCTTAAATGCAAACTACTCAATGCAAGAAGCCTTGTGAATAAAATACCTGAATTTCTCATCCTCCTAAATATGGCTAACTTCGACATTATATTTGTCTGTGAAACATGGCTCAATGCATCTCTCCCCGACTCCATTACCACAGTAAGAGACTATCATGTTTACCGATCAGATCGTGAAAATCGTCGAGGAGGTGGTGTTGCTATCTTCTATAAAAAATCCTTACATCTAAAAAATATCCAAGTTACCCAGGAGCTTGCTCTTCCTGAGACCATCATCTGTGAACTATCCTTAAATATCACAATTCGATTCTTACTATGTTACAGAGCACCTGATTATGACATCGAACATGTAAACAAGCTAAATACATTACTAACATGGGCTGCATCCTGCCCATACCCTTTTATCTTTCTTGGTGATTTCAATCTACCTCATATTGACTGGACCCTAAATGATTGTACAACTGAAATCATACACACAACCTTCTACAATACTATTACAAATCTGGGACTGGAACAACTAGTAACCAACAACACTAGACTAAACAACTGCCTCGATCTCATCTTCTGCAATAGTTTGAATTTAATTTACGGAATACAAACTAAAGAACCCTTTTCCAGTAGTGATCACAATATGATTGACTTTTGTCTCAACATACGTCCACACAAAAATCACCACAAAGATGTAATCCCCAATTGTAACTTCAAAAAAGGCAACTATGATCTTATAGACAACGATCTCTCATCCCTGGATTGGCAATCTCTATTCACTGGATGCAATACTGTTGAAGACCATTACAACATATTTTTACTTGAAATCAAAAGAGTCATCAAACTATATGTACCAACAACAACTCCCAAAACAAAACAAAAAAGCAGATTACCCATATCAATAAGGAAACTTCAATCCAAAAAGAGATCACTCTGGAGGAAAAACAAATCTGGTCACGTTGCCAATTTCAAAAACCGATACAAAAATTTATGCCACCAGATAAAGACCGAATGCACCAATTATCACATTAAAGAAGAGGAAAACCTTCTAAGCACCAATTCCACCCGTGCTTTTTACAATTTTGTAAACAACAAACTAAAAGACTCAAGGTCCATCCCTCCCTTGATAGGACCTGATGGTAAAGACTGCAACGATGACACCATTAAAGCCAACATCTTTAACACATTCTTCGGCTCAGTATTTGTAAACAGCAATGGATCATGCCCAGTATTTCCTAGCCGTACCACAGATAACAACAATGATCTAATACATATCGATTTCACAGAAGACAATGTCGAAAAATCACTACGCAATCTAAAACCATCTCTATCTATTGGACCGGATGGAATATGTGCCTACTTCTTAAGAAAGCTATCCACTGCCATAGCCAAACCTCTAAGCATAATCTTTGAAAAATCTTTCAGGACCAGCTCCTTGCCTAACCTATGGTCACAAGCCACAGTCATCCCCATCTTCAAAAAGGGAGTCCCAAGCCTAGTTGAAAATTACAGGCCAATCTCCTTATACTGCATCACCTGTAAAGTCATGGAATCAATTATTAACCAATCCATCATCCTCCACTTAGAGACAAATAACCTACTCTCCAATAAACAATTTGGTTTCAGAAAAAAACTATCCTGTAATCTACAACTCTTACACTGCAAAAACATATGGACGACACAACTCGACCAGGGCAAAGCAATAGACGCAATCTACATAGACTTCTGTAAAGCCTTTGATTCAGTGGTACACGACAAACTACTCCTAAAAATAAAATCCTATGGTATCTCTGGACAACTGAATAACTGGATAGAAGCATTCCTGTCAAACAGACAACAAATGGTCAAAATCGGGAGCGTCCTATCAAATCCAGTACCTGTCAATAGTGGTGTCCCCCAAGGCAGTGTTCTAGGACCAACTCTCTTCATACTCTACATAAACGACCTCTGTGATCATATTAAGAGCAATTGCGTTCTCTTCGCTGATGATGTAAAGCTGTTCAATACCACAGACAATACTGCTACCCTACAAAAGATCTTGACTATGTATCAGAATGGTCAAACAAATGGCAACTTCAAATCTCAACAAATAAATGCTCTGTCTTACATATTGGCAAAAAAAATCAGAAAATAAAATACAAGCTGAATAGTCAAGATCTTGTTGATGACCCAAGCTCTGTAAAGGACCTTGGAATACTCACCTCTAATGATCTAAGTGCTAGAGCCCACTGCAACACATAGCCAAAAAGGCATTAAGAGTTGTTAACCTAATCCTACGTAGCTTTTTCTCTGGTAATATCACACTACTAACCAGAGCATACAAAACATTTGCTAGACCAATACTCGAATACAGTTCATCAGTCTGGAACCCACATTACGTATCTGATATTAGCACAATTGAGAAAGTCCAGAAATATTTCACAAGAAGAGTTCTCCACTCCTCTACTCGTTGACTTTATGCCACCAGACTTGAAATTCTAGAACTAGAAAACCTTGAATTACACCGTCTTTGGTCTGACTTAAGCATGGTATATAAAATCATACATTGCAATGTCCTACCTGTCAATGAATACTTCAGCTTCAACCATAACAACACAAGAGCACACAATAGATACAAACTCAAAGTAAACCGCACCAAACTTGATTGCAGGAAATACGACTTCAGCAATAGAGTGGTCAATGTCTGGAATACTCTACCCGACTCTGTAGTTTCTTCCCCAAACCCCAAAAACTTTAACCTTAGACTGTCTACTATTGACCTCACCCCTTTCCTAAGAGGTCTGTAGGGGGCGTGCATAAAGCGCACCAACGTGCCTACCGTCCCTGTCCTATTGTTTCTCTTATTCTTTTATTTTTCTTATATGTACCCATTTCATGTATTCACAACTATGTATACACTTATACTTATTATCTTGTAAACAATTGGCAAATCAAATAAATAAATAAATAAATGAAAGTTTATAAGAATTGAATGCTGACTGTGGCAGCTGCTGGGAGCAAACATGACCTATTGCTAAATGGAAAGATAACAGGACTCTTCTCAGGCTTAATAAAAATCTATCTTTAGTCCTTTAATATTTGATTCTATGATTGAAATGGGATCTGGAGCATTGTGCTGTGAAAAAGTCTGAACCAGTTTAATTCTTGGTGATAATTTACAAAATACGATTGGATAGAAAAGGAAAATATAGATAAGCATTTTAAATAACTAACTAGTGAAAACACAGTGGAATAATGTTGGTTACTGAGTTAGTCATACTTGATTTTCATTCTTAAAGTTAATTTGAAAGAATATTTATGGCTGTTTTTAAAGATTTCCTTAATGTTAAGCTTGATTCCTGATGATTTCAGATTTGCTTCTATGTAGTTTTCTTGGCAATAATATGGAAGTGATGTCCCATTTACAATGTCTGCTCTAGCCCAGGGTACTAATATTTCCAGATGGTCTCTCACCCAAGTGCTAAAACCAGGTCTAACCCTACTTAGCTTTCTTTGATTTATCAAATTTAAATGGGTATCATTATCCATCTAGATACAGTTATTGCTACTATGATTTTAAAATTGTTAGAAAAATTGAACTTGTACTTGCTGTTAATAATATGAAGCATACATATACTCGTTTCGCTTGGAACCTCTAACAGAGTAGGTATAAAGAAGTCTGATTATATGGTCATAAGAGGTCAGGAGATATTTCTCTTGTTTGATTTTATACAGTATATATACACACAGACTAACAATCCAAGATCCTGAAACTACAAGAGGAGCTGAAGAATTTTAATTTTTCTAACAAGGTTCACCGCTCCACCCCCATTTCATTTAACCAGTACTAAGGGGAATAATCTGAACACATCCAGTAAAACCCTAACCCTAAACAGCATAAAATAATATGTAGAATATTTCCATTATTAATTAGATATCCAATTTAATATGTTTCAAACAAAATGTAAATTGCATTCAGATAAATAAAAGTTCAAAAAATTCCTATCATCTTTATGTTGTCACATCATATAACTCACAAAAAAATTCCATACAGATTTAATAGTGATACAAGTCTCTAATGCCAACACTCATGGTGGCAGGATGGGAGGCAAATAGATTTAATAAATAAAAATAAACTCCTTGAATGTTCTCCTCAATTAAATTTGCTAGCAGTTCAAGGAATTTATTCCATGTGTAGAGTTAAAATGAAGCATTTCATTTCTTGTTAATAGAGAACAAAGTTTGATTGTGTGGTTTTGAGGAATGGCCCACTGTCTGCAATAGGCAGAACCCAGGAGCAGAGAGATTTTATATTGCAGGCTTTTAAAGGCCAATCCTGATTCTTGTGGGACCAAATGGCTTGGCCTGAGATTTAGATTGGGGAAGCATTGTGTGCAGAAAAAAGCAGCTCAGAAAGTGATCATATGTTTATGTAATCACCTCTTTGTAAGAGGGGAAGGGAAGGGAAAACAGCAAGTACAAAACAACCCCTACTAACTGATTGCAGTGGTGAACACCTGACTGAGAGACACACTGCAAGGTGACATGGGTCACGAAATTACTTTTTCATCACTGCTGTAACTTCAAACAGTTGCTGCCAGAGGCTAAATGAGGTCTATCTATATAAAATAAAGTTTATGTGCCAATAATTTTACATTTAGAGGAAATAAGAAAACTAATACCAGATTTCAAAGAAGCATGATTTAAGATAATACTAAAATTCTTTCTTATAAAATATCCTGAATCTCAGTTTATCTAATTCT
Source organism: Notechis scutatus (assembly GCF_049901735.1). Taxonomy (NCBI): domain Eukaryota; kingdom Metazoa; phylum Chordata; class Lepidosauria; order Squamata; family Elapidae; genus Notechis; species Notechis scutatus. The sequence continues at coordinate 179,875,892 of NC_142009.1, forward strand.
GTCTTTTCATCACAATACTAAGCAGTTCCTAGAATAAATTTGGCACTGAGAATTCATATGAGATAAGAATAATGCTTACTCTCATTATACTTCTATTGGATATTTAATACCAATTCCCTTCTATTAATGACTTCAATAGGGTTCAAATACTCCAGCAGGGGTCAGTATATGTATGTAATTCAGTTGTTTATTGTTGCTAATGTGTTTTATGCTGACTTCAAAATTAGACAAAATTTTGTCTTCAAAATTAGACAAAATTTAAGGATCTGATTATAGTATAAATTCCTTGACTGAAGAAAACAGTTGGATTTTTTACTGTGTGCATGAGGAGGAAATAAATACTAAATTGAAGTTTAGAAACCAGAGAATAAAAGAGCAATGTTTATTTTTTTCAAACATTTGGGAGAATATTTGTACTCTTTGTTAATCCAAGATAAAGTTGAGTTGTGCATATATATATTTGTGGTATGATAAGGTAAAGGTTAACTGAGATTTTAAGAACCATTTTATTAGGCAGTCGATTGGGCTTATATAGGTGAAGTATAAAGGAAGACTGACCACTAAAATACCATTGTGGATATCACCACATGAAATACTATACAGGAAAGAGATGTTAATTGAGTCTAAATGGATGACACATTGTGGCCTATTGATATTGGAAAAAAAGAAATCTAAGATAAAAATGAGGGAACAACTAATAAGTGATGGCTTTAATTGTGATTGGTTTAATAATTATCATAGAATATTTGAAAGGTTTAAACTTGATAATATTTTGTTTTTGCAGCTCACAAATCTGAATTGGAATGGAATTTATGCTCTGGAGATGACCATTTGATTTCTAAAATTTATAAAATGCTACTTAGAATAAATTTTGAAAATGAATGTTAAGGATTGTATGTTAAAATGGGCAAAAACCTAGGTTATAATATACTGCTAGATCAATGGGAAATATGTGGATTAATGGTTTAAAGTTTACTTTGAATTACAGTTTGAAAGATTACTTTTACAAGATGATATATAGATTGTATTTGACTCCTGATAAATTGGCAAGAATGTATAATGGAACTTTCAATAAATGCAGGAATGTAATCAAACTCCAGGTATATTTTATCACGTGGTTGTTTTTCTTTATTCTGTATTGGTATTTTATTTTTGAAAAAATAAAGGTATTAAAAAAATGTTCTACGCTCAAGGCTTTAGATACAGTTTAAATAGTGGTCTTAGTCATACCAAGATAGTAAGATTTTTCTCCAATTTATTTCATTATTCTTTCCTTTGCACTGATAGTAAAGGGCAACAACCTGCTATTCTGTTGAAAAAGGAGCAAGCTTAATCATATTTCAAGCATCAAAAGAAGTTAAAAAAAATCAGGGACTATCAGCAGCATCCTATACTATAATTACTTTTACTTTTTTCTGTGCTTTGTCCTGATAATTAAAAAGCTACACAGGCTTATCTCTACAAGTAGCCACAACTTTATCTGGTTTTATTTTATCAAATTCAGAAAAACCAAAGTAAACATTACATTATGTCATAATTATAATATTCTCAAGTCTAGACATAACAGTTCTTTTTTTCATGATTCTTTAGTAGGATAGTTACAGAAATAGTTACGTTCAAAATCTGATTTTGTGTGGTTAATGGACAAAAGGGAGAATAAACAGAACAGTGTTTCCATAGGGAATCTTTTTATTTCTTTTATTTTTTTTTAATTTCATCCCACTTTTATTAAATGTTTACGAATAATTCAAAGCAGCAACCATATCCAACACACCTTCTGTTTTCTTCCACAACAACAACCTTGTGGAGGGTTGTTGGACTGAGAGAGAGTGACTGGCCCAAAGTCACCTCGCTGGCTTTCATAGCTAAGGCAGGACTTGAACTCACAGTCTCTTGCTTTCTAGTCTGGTGTCTTAACCACTAGACCAAATTGGCTCTTTTTCAACACTGTACAATTTCTTTTAGTATAATAATACAAAGTTTGTAACACTAATACATTCTGTTTTCTAGTTTATATCAGTTCATAAAACTTCATAAAAATTGGGTAAGAAAAAATTAACATTTTATTAGCCCAACCCCAGAATCACAAAACTTAAATGAAAGGACAATTCTGTAGCTTTTCCCTGTACCTTTTAAGGAAGAAGGCTGCCACCAAAGATGGGAAATCCTGCCCAGGCAACTATAGCTTCCAAGCAGTCTCTATATTTTCAGGGATCACACCTGATCCTCCAAATATTCCCATTGTTGGAAATGTAAGCTATTGCAAGGGGGAAAGGGAGAGGTAATTTTTGTCCTGTCTATTTCTTTATTTTAGGATTTAAACCACTAAGCTTATTTAGGTTTGAACTGGGAAGAAGAGGAGGAAGAAACAGGACACCAGGAAGTGTGGTTAAAATTATAACAATACTTTATATGAAAAAGACTTATAAATTAAAATTGTGGGAATAAGTAAAACTGAGGATAATGCTAACAATTTACAGTAATCCAAAGCACAAGGAAACAAGCAGTAGAATAGCTTGTTTGCACGGGCAACTTGGTGTTTATTTCTTGTTGCATTTAATCTCAGTGCAAAGCATCAACTTATTATCTATCAATTTGGGGCTTATAATAGCTCCTCCCTCAATTAGCCAGTAATAGGCTGGATGAAAATAATTATACTGGAGAAGCAACGAAGGCTCAAGTAGGTTCCAACCTACCTTCTATACCATGTTTTTCAGGATAAAATTTTGATGCAGTCCTCTCCATAATATTGGCCTTTTATAAATTTCCATATAAATATGTTAGACAATAAAGTAGAACAAAAGGGAAAAAAATCACAACTGCATTAAAAAAAATACTGGCAATAGCTAGCAAAGGTCAACTAGTGAAACTTGGAATCTATTTAATTAATCCACTGAAATGCCCTAGTCTGGCATAAATATGCCAGCAAATTAAAAACAAAAACTCCTTTGAGGAATCCCTCTTCAAATGGTTTCCTTGTATTATGATGTTCCCCTTTCCAGCAATAGGAACTATATGGCAGAGGTCTCTGAATATGCCTTTATAACTTGTCCATTATCTCTACCCATAAGGAGGTATGTTTTAACCTTTGTATGTTGTTTCCCAGAGGAGAAACATTTTGCTTCACCTAAAATCTGCTTAATAAAGAAATTAGATGTTATGCCCATTTTCCTGAATAATAATAAACCATACATTTATTTCAGAGAATGTTATTTTTCTTCTTATTCCAGATCATGCCACTGAACTTGTTTTTTTTTCCTGCTAGCATGTTGAAGACCAATTTGGAACAATAATCAGCATATGACAAATATCTAAACATCATCTTTGAATTCAAAGGAAATTGAGAATATTGCTTATTCAGTGACTGTTAAAATATCTGTCTGCACTCTAATATATTATAAAGTACAATCTTAAAAGATAGACTAGAAAAGCAGTAAATTAATACTTACAGGAGTTTAATGTACAAAAGGACTTTCTTAATATCACTTAAGAGAAACAAAGATGAATTGGAAAATACCTTGCCAAGTTTTATTACCAAATACAGCAGCTTCCTCTTCGCATAGCAATATATTGATGATTAAGTCAGCAGATGCATCTTAAGATAGTTAAATAGCAAAACTTATTACTGATGTCAGTATGTAACAAGACATAGCTAGTGTTTTTAAAGCTACCCATAACTCTAAACAGTTAAAAGTATGCTCACATGAAATTTAGCATCGGCAATCTAGTATAAGGCAAATATACATGTGGGGGGGGGGGGGGGGGGGGTGGTTGTGTGGTGGGTTTTTGGTTGTTTTTTGTTTTTTTTGTTTTGTTTGTTTTTTGTTTTGTTTTTTTTTTTTTTTTTTTTTTTTTTTTTTTTTTTTTTTTTTTTTTTTTTTTTTTTTTTTTTTGTGTTTTTTTTGTTTTTTTTTTTTTTGTGTTTTTTTTTTGTTTGTGTGGTTTTTTTTTTTTTGGGGGTGGTTGTGTGTTTTTGTGTTTTTTTTTTTTTTTTTGTTTTTTTGTTGGGGGGTGGTGGGGGGGGTTTTTTTGTTTTTTGTTTTTTTTTTTTTTGTTTTTGTGGGGGTTGGGGGGGGTGGGTAGGTGGGGGGGGGGGGGTGGGGTTTTTTGGGGGTTTTTTTGTTTTTTTGTTGTTTTTTGTTTTGGGTGGGGTTGGGGGTTTGGGGTTTTTGGGTAGGGGGGGGGTGGGGGGGGGGGGTGTAGATGTGGGGGGGGGGGGGGGGGGTGGGAAAATTTTTTAAAAATTTTGTTTTGGGGTTTGGTTTTTGGGGGGGTAGGTTTTTTTCCCAGGATAATGTTGCAGGATCCAATCTGGGCCAGTCACCGGGACCAAAGGTTTAGTCTTCTGAATTTCAGACTCATGCTGGATACTATCCAAGGGTGGGATTCAAATTTCTTAACAACCGGTTCTGTGAGCATGGCCTAATTTGCAGATGTCGCTTACTGTGGCTGGGCATGGCTTGCTGGTCACGTGACTGGCTGAGCGTGGCTTGGTGGTCACATGACTGGGTGGGTCAAAAGATACTCACTTTAACAATACTCTTGTTGCGGTGTTGGACTAGATGACCTCCAAGGTTCCTTCCAGCCCTGGATTGCTGTGCTGTTTCAAAGCATCATCTGAAGCTGCGTCTAGTGCCAGAGTTTGTGGTCCTCCCTTCCTATCCTTTTTCTTTCCCTCCTTCCCTCCCTCCCTCCATCCATCCATCCATATCTCATTCACATTCCTTTCCCTTCCCTCTTTCTCCCTTCCTTCCCTCCCTTTCTTTCTTTCTCCCATCCCTCCCTCTTTCTTTTGCTTCCTTTTAAGAGAAAGGAAGGAAGGAAGGAAGGAAGGAAGGAAAGAAAGAAGAAAGAAAGAAAGAAAGAAAGAAAGAAAGAAAGAAAGAAAGAAAGAAAGAAAGAAAGAAAGAAAGAAAGAAAGAAAGAAAGAAAGAAAGAAAGAAAGAAAGAATCTCTATGCTATTCATGGTATATTTTTAGCTGGAACCTCTTTCTACTTAAACAAGGGTCCCCAAACTTGGCAACTTTTAAGACTTGTGGACTTCAACTCCCAGAATTCTCCAGCCAGCATAGCTGGCTGGAGAATTCTGGGAGTTCAAGTCCACAAGTCTTAAAGTTGCCAAGTTTGAAGACCTCTGACTTAAACCTGAGTACAACACCCAGATATTTAAAGCCATTAAACATCTTGGATTAATCTTGAAACTTTTTGCATACTTGTATTTAAACAGAAATAATTTTATTTTAACACATATGGCATATAAAAACCAAGTCAAGAAAAGGAGATTGGAAACAAAGCAAAGGTTAACCTTCTCATTCTTTCTAACCCTTTCTAAATGGCAAGTAGAAGTGAGCCTTTTTTGCCATTTTATTACCAAGAATTTACCACCATCTTCAAATTAGAGTTGCCTTCCAATAACGAAAAACACAAGTTTGCAAACTGCCTGAATAGTAACACAGCACATAATTTTGTATGTTAAACATTGAACCACAAAGTGGAAGAGGGAAAATATTTGTGAGAAATATTTACTGTGTTTTTTGCTTGTCAAACTTAAAAAGCCATTGGACACTCTATAAAGGTTGTGACAGCAATAGAAGTAATGAAGCAGCAGCTAGGCAAACTGGTCTGAATTATGCTTTGGAAACTGTGTAATGTATGCCCTGAAATTGAGCAAATGAATGAGACCTAAAGGTAAGCTGTTCTCTACAAAATCCACTCTGAACTTACCATGCTAAGCCTGGCATGAAAAAGCAGAGCAACTTACTAGTTTTGAAGAGAAGGATATGGAAGAAAGAAAGAAGATAGGCTCCAACAGTTTTAGTTTTAGACTCCAACAGTTTAGACTCCAGTTTAGACTCCAACAGTTTTAGACTGCATAGTTTTGTTTACCCAGAACATTCCCAAGGCAGGAATCAACACTATATTAGCTCCAAATGTTCTTTTTGCTAAACACTGAATCCAAGCATTCTGGATGGCTGGATGCTCCCAGGACGCTGCAGGAAGGCCTCCTAGGCCCAAAACAGGGCCTAGTAAGCCTCTCTGGAGCCTCCTGGGAGCAAAAATGGGGTGGGGGGTGGTGCTGGATCCCCCCACACCCCGTTTTCAGCCTAGCAAGCCTCACTGGAGCCTCTTGGGAGTAAAAATTGGATGGGGGTGGCGTTTTTGGCCTAGCAAGCCTCCCTGGAGCATCTTGGGAGCAAAAATGGGGTGGGGGTGGCGCTGGACTCCCCCACACCCCGTTTTCAGCCAAGCAAGCCTCCCTGGAGCCTCTTGAAAGCAAAACGGGGGGGGGTGCTGAACCCCCCCACACACCCCGTTTTCAGCCTAGGAAGCCTCCTTGGAGCCTCTTGGGAGCAAAAACAGGGAGCGGTGGTGTTTTTGGCCTAGCAAGCCTCCCTGGAGCCTCTTGGGAGCAAAATGGGGTGGGGGGCAGCACCGGACATCCCCCCAACTTCCTGTTTTTCCTCCCAGGAAGCTACCCTATACTTACCTGGTAGCCAGATGGGCCTCGTGGGGACTCCTGGGAGGGGCTGGGCAGGGTTTCTAATGGGAGCCCCCATTAGAAACAGCTGCCAAAAAAGCAGAGAAAAGCAGGATTCAACCTGGCTTGCTTCTCTGCAAGCCAGGTTGAATCCTGCTTCTCTCTGCTTGCCCAGCAGCCGTTTCTAATGGAAGCCCCCTCCCATTAGAAATGGCTGCCAGACAAGCAGAGAAAAGCAGGATTCAACCTGGCTTGCTTCTGTGCTTGCTCAACAGCCATTTCTAATGGGAGAGGGGAGACTTGGAAGCTTTCCGCTGTGCAGCAGCAGGTGAGACAAGCAGCTGCTGACCTGGCAGGATCCTATACAAACCTCTCCACATGTTCCTCGGTGGAAGGCAAGTAGAGGGGAGAAGGTGACCAGCGGCAGCAAAAGGCAAGTTGCGGGGGGAAGGCAACCAGCAGCAGCAGCAAAAGGCAAGTGGGGGAAGGCGACTGTGGCTTGCAGAGCCTCACTCACCCACTCACTCAGTAAAGGCAGGGCCGCAGCAGAAGGCAGGCAGCAATGGCTGGCCTGCCGGGCGCATAAGAGCAGGCAGCAGTGTCACGCATGCGTGCAATGTCGCACATGCATGATAAGGACTGACAGGCAGGCAGCAGAGAAGCGGGAAGAAAGGGGCGGGCCCAGCCAGAGGCCCGATTTACCAGTTCTCTGAACTACCGGGAACAGTAACAATCAGTTCTATAGAACCGGACCGAACCGGTAGAATCCCACCACTGAGCCTATCCTCAGGAAATTTCACTCTAGCAGAATGTGTGAGAGAAGTTCTGCTAAAGAGAAGTTCACTGAGGATGTGCTCTAGCATGAGACTAAATCTCTGATGCTTATGACCAACCCAGATTGGATCCTGCAATATGGCATTAAATCCATTATAGTCAAGGCTTGCCTCAGTGAAAAGTGGGTGTTGTTGATGATGATGTTATCTATTCAGTCATGTCTGACTTTGCTCTTGCCTCACTCTTTTCTGAACCTTAAACAGATCAGTGTCTCCATATGGTGTTCATAGCTCCCTGAATTGTGAACAGTGATTGCATTAACCTGACCAGATCTGCTGGTACCCCCAAGTCTTGTAGAGCTTTCTATAGCTTCTTGTGATCAACACAATTGAAGGCTTTCTTGTAGTTGATGAAGCACAGGTGAATGATCTTTTGATATTCACAAGGTTTTTCCATGATCAAGTGCAGATTTGCAATATGTTTGCAGGTGGTTGCCATGACCTCTTCGAAAGCTGGCTTGGATATCTGTAATTCCCTTTCAACGGCTGGACGTTGTTATATAATTTTAATTTTGCTGATGTGAGAGATGAGAGCAATTGTGCAATAATTGGAGCAATCTTTAGAGCAGGGGTGGGCAAACTACGGCCCGCGGGCCACATCCGGCCCGTTGGTTTGTCCAATGCGGCCCGCCCTGAAAAAAATTGCTGCCATTGGTCTGTCCAATCCAGCCCGCCCCTGAAAAAAATCGCTGGGCGTGGCATATTGCCCTGTGCCGCGTGGCCCCCAAAGCTGCAAAACAGTGCGGAGCGATCTAGGGGTAGGAAAGAAAAGAAATTTGCAAAGACCTCGGCTGGGAGTTCAAATCACCTTTGAGTGCGACCTCTCCGAAGGTGAATCCCCGCCGATCCCCTTTTTTTTCCGGGGCTTCCAGGCTTAAACTTTGCAAAGGCAAAGCTTGCAGGCTGGAGCGCCTTCCCGCCAAGGAGCGGGAAGGGTTCCACCCGGCGGGCGGGCGGGCTGCTTGAGCCACCAAAGCTAGGCCGCTGCTGGTGGAGCCTTGCCCTGCCTTGGTGCCCCGCTTCCCGGCTCGGCGGTCCTGCTCGGGCGGCACTTTAAAAGCCTGCTCCCAGCACCCGAGCAACTTCCCAGCAACTTTCTGCTTCATTTTAACTCGCGGGCACTCGCGCCTGGTCCTGAGCCGCGTGGCGGAGGGAAGCCCGGCGGGCGGGCAGGTAGGCGGGCTGCTTGGAGGAGGCAACCCGGCGGCGCTCTGGGCTTCCCCTCCGCCGTGCGGCTCGGGACAGGCACGAGCGCCCGCGAGTTAAAACGAAGGGGAAAGTTGCTGGGAAGTTGCTCGGTTTTCCGGGCTTCCAGGGCTTTGCAAAGGCAAAGTTTGCAGGCTGGAGCGTCTTCCGCCGAGGAGCAGGAAGGGTTCCGCCCGGCAGGCGGGCGGGCTGCTTGGAGCGGGCTGCCGTGCGGCTCGGGGGCGGCGAGCGCCCGCAAGTTAAAACGAAGCCGAAAATTGCTGGGAAGTTGCTTGGGTTTCCGGGCTTCCAGGGCTTTGCAAAGGCAAAGTTTGCAGGCTGGAGCGTCTTCCCGCTGAGGAGAGGGAAGGGTTCCGCCCGGTGGGCGGCGGGCTGCTTAAACTTTGCTCGGGCGGCACTTTAAAAGCCTGCTCCCAGCACCCGAGCAACTTCCCAGCAACTTTTAACTTGCGGGCCTCGCCCGAGCCGCACGGCAGCCCGCTCCAAGCAGCCCGCCCGCCCGCCGGGGGAACCCTTCCGCTCCTCGGCGGGAAGACGCCCGCCTGCAAACTTTGCCTTTGCAAAGCCCTGAAGCCCCGGAAACCCGAGCAACTTCCCCAGCAACTTTCGGCTTCCTTTTAACTCGCGGGCGCTTGCACCTGGCCCCAAGCCGTGTGGCGGAGGGGAAGTTGCTTGGGTTTCCGGGCTTCCAGGCTTAAACTTTGCAAAGGCAAAGTTTGCAGGCTGGAGCGTCTTCCCGCCGAGGAGCAGGAAGGGTTCCGCCCGGCGGGTGGGCGGGCTGCTTAAACTTTGCTCGGGCGGCACTTTAAAAGCCTGCTCCCAGCACCCGAGCAACTTCCCAGCAACTTTTGGCTTCCTTTAACTCGCGGGCGCCGTGCCTGGCCCCGAGCCACGCGGCAGACGGAAGCCTGGTGCGCGGGCAGGCTGCTTGGAGGAGGCGACCGGCGGTGCTCCGGCAGCAGCAACAGGCAGTTTCGCCTGGGCTCCGCTCAGGTGTCCGGCTGGGGCTGTCAGGAGTTGCTACCACCGGCGCAGCCCGTGCGGCTCCAGTCCGCGTTGCCTTGGGAAGGAAAAGGCAAAACCAGGAGCCGCTGAGCCTGAGCCTCCGGTGCCGCTGCTCCCGTTGCAAAGCACCGCGCGCGGCTCTTCCTTTTTGCCTTTCCCTTCCCGAGGCAACGCGGGACTGGAGCCGCACGGAGCCGCGCCGGCGGTAGCAACTCCTGACTCAGGGGCCTCCGAGGGGAGGAGAAGGAGGAGAAGAGGGGGGAAAGGGGGCGATTCCCAAAAATCTTGTGCTGACCCGCCCGTCTGTCAAATTTTAAAAAGTCAATGCGGCCCCCTAGCCAAAAAGTTTGCCCACCCTGCTTTAGAGTCACCCTTTTTCAGAATGGAATGAACACAGAACATTTCCAATCCTGTGGCCACGTGTTGGCTTCCTAAATTTTCTGGCACAGGAATCACTTTTGTGTATTAAATTTAGTTTCTGGACCAGAGCTGGTGTCAAGAGCTGGCTTTAAAAGATAACATATTCAGGTTGACATGGATATAAGAGAGAATGTTCTTCCAAAGGGCAGGAGCTATTACTGAAAAGGCCAGTTTAAATTATACTGCTTTAAGAATGGAGCCTGGAACATTTTGACCCTGCCAAATCTTACAAGATGGGCAGAGAAAGGCAATCTTATGGGTATCTAGGTCGTGAGCCTGAGTCATATTGGTTGATACTAGCACCATAAATTGTTTATAGATGCCAATTGTTAGTCAGTACAGATTATGAAGCTGAATAAAATGGGGTATGCTTATAGCTATTCACTCTCCTGCATCTTCTGTCAGCTATAGGTGAAGGGCTTCCTGATTCAGATGACAAAATTGGTGAATCAAATGAATCTGTACAAGGCTATCCTAGCCAAAAGTGCTCACTGATTAAGTGCTAAGACTTTGTTGAGAGTCCAGGAAGACCCCCAAATTACACACTAGTCCCAACCTTGGAGTGCAACGCCACTGAGAATGAACTTTGGGAGAATCCCGGAAATGGGAAGTACTTAAATGCGATTCTCTACATAACAAGTGATCTTGTTAGATATTGAGTAGGTTGACGTAGGGACCAATCATTGGTCCTGAAGTTATAGTGGGGAAAACAAGCACACATCAATGGCTCAAGCTATGGAAAGCTCTCTTTAAAAGGGTCTGCCACATCTTGGGTGATTCATTGCTTTTACTGGAACTAAATAAAGAATTAAAGTACTTTGGGTGTCCTGCATCTTCACTCCGCCCACGATCTAACACTGGTGATGAAGGTGGGATTCTGAAGAACAAAAAGGCATCAAGGCTGAACAAAGGTTTCCACGTGGCAATCATCGGCCATCAAACTTGAACTCAACCGGCCAACTCAAGATGTCTTCAATCGTACCCCCCACTCCATTCAACCCCGCAGGAGAAGACTGGGATTCTGACATGGATCGCTTCCACATGTTCTTGGAAGCGAATGACCTCCTGAGCCTCTTGGAACAGAGGAAGAGGGCTCTCTTTATCATACACTGTAGACCTGCCATTTTTAAAATGACAAAAGCCCTTTCTTCACCGGCTGAGTTAAAAACCATGGCCTGGCCAGCACTGGAGAGATTACTGAGGGCACATTATGCCCCACAGGCATCATCTCTCGTGAGGTGACACAAATTCTACTGGCGAGACCAGAAAGAGGGAGAATCCATCAGCGAGTTCGTTGCCAACCTACGAGAAATCACAACCGCATGTGAGTTCCTAAACATTGATGAGGCTATGAAGGACCATCTAGTGCTGGGACTATGAGATCTCACTCTGCAAAGCCGGCTACTAGCAAAGCCCAGAATCACCCTCCAGGAAGCCATGGAAGAAGCAACAGCAATGGAGGCATCCCAACAATCAGCGGCAATGAAAAAAATGAACAAGCCAACTCAAGCAAGGGAAACCGCCGCTGTGCACTACAAGGATGTGGAAACTGAATCAGAGGATGAAGATGAGGAAGATGTGCACTAACTCTGCTCAGAATGGAAGGTAAGAAACCCAGAAAAAAACAGAAAGGGTTTCCGGTGTGCCGGGTGTGAAGGGAATCAACCCATGGCAGAATGCAGGTTCCGAGACACCATCTGCCAGCGATGCGAGAGAAAGGGACACATTGCAAGGGCCTGCAGAGACATGAGTCGTGACATGCACACTCTGCCAGGAGTCCCAGCTAGCACCAAACACTGCTCCCACACACGAGTGGGGAAACCCAAAGACACCCTGGTCCCGAATACATACCGATTTTTCAGGGGCATGTCATTCCTGATCATAGTAGATGCCTATTCCAAATGGTTGGAGGTCAGCCTCATGATATCAATCACAACAGAGGCAGTAACTAGTCAGAAAGAAATGGCCACACCACCAGGCGAGTTCAAGATGGTTCCAAGGGTTCCCACAGGAGAGACAACAAGTCCAACCTGTCAGTCCAGGGCCACTGAGTCAAATGAGCTGTGCAGGTCAGGTCACGCCCACAAGCGACCCGCCTACTTATGGGACTATGTTGCATGAATTGATCCTGATTGAGTAACACCATTCCAGAGGGGAGGGGTGTTAGATATTGAATAGGCTGACACAGAGACCAATCACTGGTTCCGAAGTCATAGCTGGAAAAACAAGCGCACATCAGTGGCTGATGCTGCGGACAGCTCCCTTTAAAAGGGGCTGCTGTGGCTCAGCTGATTCATTGCTTTTACTAGAGCTGAATAAAGAATTAAAGTGCTTTGGGTGTCCTGCGTCTTCACTCTGCCCAATCTGATGGTTAAAAACTTTTGAAAAAAGAACAGGAGCCTAGTCAGGGGTGGGATTCAAAATTTTTAGCAACCAATCTGTAAGTGTGGCTAGGTCAGTATGGCCAGGTGGGTGTGGCCATGTAACTGGGTGGGTGTGGTTTCTTTTTCAGCAACCCCCTCCCGTTTTTTGGGACTTCTGGGCCTCAGGGAAGTCTCCTGGAGGATGTTTTTGCTGCCAGAAGGCTTTTCTGGGTCCCAGGAAGGCAAAAAATACAGGGGGTGGGGGGT